>NW_008683990.1:0-17868 GCF_000695815.1 Acanthisitta chloris | reverse complement strand
AGTAGTAAATTCCTACTGTGAATGAATATCCTATATGGCATCAGGCTTTTTGTCACACTTGAGTAAAGCTAGCCATGAGAGAAAGGTTTTGCATACCACAGCTGGGGGCACCATGCAAGAGCAGTTGATGAGGATCAAGAGGCCAAGTGGCAGCCCAGTGGCAAGAGGTGGCCCACAACCCCACTGTTTCCAGCCTCAATCAGGCCAACCACATGGCAAGAATGACTTCTTGTTGCTGTTTGGAAAGGGATAGGAAAAATTGTGCAGATGGAGTCTGGAAGGATTCTAAAAATCAAGTGCATAAACATGGCTGTATCTGGTCTGCCCAAAATACTTCTTTGGGAATACAGTGGCCCCTGTACAAAAGCTGGCTATCCCTGCTGTACATAGCCAGTGATGGGTCAGCCAAAAGGCTGTGGGATTTGTGGCAGCATACCAAAAGTTTTCAAGACTCTACACAACCAGTTGTGACGTGCTGTGTTACTGCCTTGCGGCCAATCCAAAGGGGTTTGGGTGTAGAAAATTCCGTCTTAAATTTGGGGATGTGGGAATTCACCCACCATTACTTAGCTGTCTGCACAAATGCTCTCCAAAAAATAACAATCCTCAAACTTTGTTCAAAAATGTCTCAGGGCTTACTACAGGAAAAACTCTATGCACCATTAGCAGGCCCAACCCAACATGCATTTCTGCACTTCACAAAAGCCAGTTAAGTAGATGAGTATCAGACTAAGGCAGCAGTCTGCTGGCAGAGGGGAGCAGATTACCCCTTTATATGGTGTTTGCTGAGCCAAACCCAGATCCTCCAGGGAACAGGGATTGGGACTACGGTCGATGGGTTAGGTAAAGTGCTTATTTTAACCAAATATAAGCTAGTGTGCTAACACAAACCACCTAAATTTACTACAAGGGTGGGAAAAGCACATATGTTATTTATTTTCAAGTTCCACACTGTAATAATCATTTATCTTCCTGATTTATGTGCACATATAAATTCATATGCAGATTTAACGTACCTAATATTTGAGGATGAAGACGGGAAGGCAGAGAGGTTAAGAAATAAATACGTTACAGCTTAGGTATATGAAACATAAGGTCAGAAGAGAGTACAAGAGCTGAGATGGCATTAAGCCAGAAGTTAGGACAGAACAGACTAGTGACAAGCAGAATTTGAACAAGAAGGTATAGTTACCAAAATGACAAGCAGAATTTGAACAAGAAGGTACAGTTACCAGAAAAAAAATCACACATCAAGAAACAGAACTGTGCAGACGAAAGGAGAGAAAGGGAAGTAGACTTACACAGCAAAAGACTGAAGCACAACCAACAAGCATGCTAAAAATTGCAAAGTACCTGGCAGAGTTCCCTTATATACTCAAAGCAGGTGCTATCACTCATGGGCTACCCCTCAGCCAGGCCCCACCTCATCACCCTCTGCCAGCCTGGTTGCACACAGACTGTTTCCAGCTGCAGCTCTGATGGCCTTAAGACAGCTTGCTAAGGGCTGCAGGGATCTGGTATTCAGTTGCACCTGAAGGTACAACTATTGTACTAAGACTTCCAATATGATTGGGTTCTCTAGAATCCAAATTATTCATGGATAATGGGAGAGACCCATAATTTTGCATAATAAAAGAGGAAAAGTGTCTGCAATGTCTTCTTCACACAATGTCAGAATTATAATGGGGAACAGATCCTTCATTGAGCAGTTTCTTTTTTCTTTCATTTTTTCCTAGCGGAAATATTATGAGCCAATCCAAAACAATGTTTAATTTGGGCATTCTCACCTGACAAAAGAGTGAAATTAATGTCACTGAAAATGTCAAAGCAACAAGTCAACAGTACTAACCATGGTGACCAAGCCTGGTGCTAATTTTAGCTATTTTGGAGCAAGTGCATATGCTGAAACACTGGACTCTGACTTGGCTATTAATGTCTGTGACATGATCTTGCAGTTTCTGCTGCAATCTCATCAAATGTGCCCTTTTATGCATCTTTATACTTCTTTTTGTCTCTGCTTGACAGTGCACAGCACCTCTACTGTTTAAAGCTTCCAGCCCCACTCTCTGTCCCAAGAAGCTGAAAGTGTCACCTGTCTGATGCTGCATTGACTTACAGGACTTTCTTTATCACACACTAGACACAGAGCAGAAATGTCAATAATGAATACATACTCAAGATATAGTTAAAAACCACTGCAAAGCACAAGCACAACACACATAAATCAGCATCTATTACTCTCCTGTTTAGAGAGCACACTCTACATTTACTTAAAATCATGAAAGACACATATCTGCATTGCAAGGGAAACCCTATAGTCTGCCCACTGGGTCAATCCTGTCTGCCCTACTCTCTTCAAAGTAGTAAGAGTTTCTTTTTAGCAAAGACAGCAGGCAGAAATCCTTCATGTCATGTGACCAGTTCTGCTGAAATCAGTGAGATGATCAGCACAGGCAAGAGCTGACCAGGGTTGGCCCCACTGTGACTTGTCCAAGATGATCATGCACATGTTGTGTTAGATAGCCCACTAATGTATTTTATTAGTGAGATAAAGATTTCTGAAAGTCACATCTGAGATTTTTCGATATTCTTTGTGGGCTCAGCCCCTATTTACACCATCGAAAATCAGATTAACACCAATTTATAAGCATGAATATATTCAACTCCTAGATGTAAAAGAACTACAGTATGTTAAAAAGGTCAAAGTGATAATCCTCTGTAGAAAAGAAGAATGCAAACAAATATCAGCTAATCAAGGAACACATGCTGTTTTTCAAAATGCTAATATAAAGATTAATAGCTCTTCTTTGACATCCAAGAGCTTTTGGAAACTCTTCATGTTAAAACACTTTGTAAATCACTTTTAGAGAAAAAGCATTCAGGGAGCCCCATTTAATCAAATTAACTACTAGGGAGCCTTGATAACATTCAATAAAACTTCATGTGCTTAGAATTCTCACCACTTCTCCTAGGATATGTAATTGTTTATGTTGCTTTACACCATTTTGCATTGCTGTGGAGCCTTGAGAAGGAATTAGAAATGGTCAAGAAGACTGTTCATTCCGCTTGTGTATGCTCATCTTGGACCCAGTCCTGGTCACAGTGAAGTCAAACGATTCCCAATGAATCCCTGGCAAAACTCCCAGAGGCTGCACTAGGAGTAAGAACAGACACAGAAGGCCTGATCCAAACCCCACTGAAGTTGATGTAGGACTTTCATTTCTTTCTAATAGGCTTTGGATCAGGCACCATCCATAAAGCTTGCTTAGAATCATTGTTTTAAACAAGGCGCAAGGAAGCACAGGGCAGATTTCTGTCCTGCTTCCTGCTACTGACAGACAGAGGTTTCTGCAGAGCTCAGGTCACCCACTACAAACTGTAGGTGCAGCCTGAGTGCCTGGCCTTGTCTCAGGGAGACATGAATTATGTTTGTGTCTAAAACAAGCAAACAAACAGCAACCACAAGGCATCACAGTACGGAAGCAAACAAAACCCAGATGAGGCATAGGGTAGAACCCAGAGCTCGCATTTTCTCCATTCCACTACTCTGGGCATTTTCCAGCATCAGCAGCAATGAAAAGAGATATAGCAGCCTGTCCAAGCTGTATCATGTTCCCTGACCTCTCAAGCATCATTTGCTGGACGAGGCTGTGACAACGTTCTCCCAAGGTCTACACAAGAGTTAGCCAGAGAAACCTCAGCAAAGGACCTGCTAGCTGCCTGCAGTCCCTGCTGCTGGGAAGTGGAATATATGTCTCCTATCCAACTCAGCATCTCCCAAACACTTCCTTTAGTTTATTTCCTGCCACTTCAGGATTCAGTCAGTAAATGACACCAAATTTTAGACCAACATCATATTTAAGAATATAATTAACACAAAAAGGTTGCAAGTCATTGAACCACGGTTGTTTTTAAGAATTGCAGAGCTGTGTAGTCCTGAGCTCCCATAAATTTTGCCACTCAGTTGTTACAGTGTCAGTAGGCCTTTACCCTCCCCTTGGCTCTATTTTTCCAGCTGTAAAATAGACATGTTATTACTGTGCATATCAGGGAATATTCAAGGTGTCTTGCATATTATTTCAAGTATATAAATCTCTGCTTACAAAAGCTAGGTTTGATTTTTTTCACCTGGATCTGAATAGGGATACTAAGTCCTGGGACGTGTTCCTCTCTACAGTTTTGCTTTGACCAGGACCAAAGTTCAGGACACAGAAGTAAAGTTCTGGCTCATTGTCATCCTGCAAGAGTACCTGGTAAAACACAACCAGAATCTCAGAAGGGGGAAAGGTGACAACAATATTTTACCCCATCTGCAATTCCCGCAGCTGACATTAAAATATGTAGTGATGTATTCTTCACCAGTAGACACATAATCATTTTGGGGTCTGATGTTCCTCCCACTGAAATACAAGAGAGAAATTATATATCATACACAGTGAAGATTTTGACATTTGATTCCTCCCACATATTTGAATGGGAGGAAGGCATTAAATGCCAAAACCAAAAATGAGCATACAGGACCTATCCTTCAAAACTGCAATTCATTCCAAGGCACAGCACTCACTTTACTCTTGCACTGACCTCCATCCCACACAATACAAACCCGGTGGTTTTTCTTCAATTATTAAGACAATTTTTGCTATTTCTAATGGAACATACAAGATTCATGTCCTAGCACAGCTTCTAGAAATATACGTCGGTTAGAAGAAATGCACTATTTCAGCTTCCCTCCAACTCTAATTAGCTGAACTTTCTTTTATAAATAGAATTCCTCTTTTCAGGGTCCTATCACAGACATGCTGAAATAACTGTAGAACCCTAGATTACAGATGAGAAACTAATGACATGGGCCTCTACCATATCTCCAACTACACTGTGCATATGAGAGATTGTATATGATTTATGCCCTGCATCTGTATTATATAGATAGCAATGTTCTCGTTTGCACTATGTAAATTCCCATCACTGCCCTTTAAAACATGTTCTCTTGTTTATTGCAACACATTCTCAGGGAGTTCACCCTGTCTACTACATGCACACAGTTTAGTATTAGCATATATAGGCATCTTACCACCAAAAGAGGCTGATTTTTTGGATAATATCTTGATTTGAAACCGCACTAATCAGTTTTAAGATTCTATTTTTGGGTTTTTTACCAAAAAAAAAAGGAAGCAAGGCATACCAGCAGGCTCCATGCCAAAATTCCATCTACTGCTTTCATTCTGTTGTTGCAGGAGCCTGACATTATCTGCTGTGATCTGTATCTTCTGAATGCTACTGTGACATAAACAGAAAACAACCCCAGAGCCTCCACCACCCATCAGGTCCCAGGGTTTCTCAACATCTTTAGATTAGGGTCTTCTCAAGCTAAAAATTGTCATGGGCCCTTTGCCATTTATAAAAAAGTGAAAAGTAAGACAAAAATAATCCACCCTCAATATGCTTCCATAATGAACTTGTGCATTTGCTGAAGCTGGCAAAAAACACTCTGAAGAGTAAGGATATGAACAGGAACAAGGAATTGATTATTTTGTCAGTTTCAACTCCCCTGTCTTGTATGATATTCCACTTTTCTCCTCCATGTTTGGAATCATGTTGTAAATGAAGAAAAACTGTGCATGCCACATATCCCTTCCATTTTTCTCTCATTGCATCAGCTCCTGAAAGCTACTCAAAGCTGACAGGTCAAGATTTAACCAAAAGATCCCTAGGACCTGCAGAACGTGACAAGAACCATGCAGGAGAGGATCTCTATGGACAGAGTTGGATCACCCCTGAGCTGATAGATATGTTGATAGATAACTGTTGTGACACTGCTAGAGTTTTAGCCCTGTCTTTCCAAACACACTTCAGCCCATATTAGCTCTCGAAAAGCTCTCAAAACATATAATTGTTGCCAATTCTGAGTATACAAATTGTGCCTCAACTGAAGGCACCAGTTCCAGTAGGAGTATCTTTGTCACTGAAAGCATCTTATGAAAGAAATTATTTTGGTGCAACATCAACACCCACAGTCCCTGCTGAAGCTTGAGCAGAGACTGACTGAAAAACCCACTGACAGACACAGTGTAATGCTTTGATTTGACTTAATATATAGAAATTAAGGAGATTGAGTCCCACTGACCTACAGAGGAAATGTTCAGTGCTTCTAAAAACCAACTCAGACTGACATTGTGACCTAACTATCAACTAAGATAACAAACTAATGTAACTGAATTTTAAAATTCAGCTAAAACTTAGAAAAAATATGAGCTATGCTTGCTTCAGTGAAATATAAACTGCTGTCCTGTTGAATTATTATTGGGGTGACATACTGTTGAATTGCCTGACTCACGTAAAATGCTGGGTTCAGGAAAACAGTGAAATTTCCCAAACAGTACCTAAAAATATCTGTGCTTGGACTGTTTGTCTTGCAAGTTAGCGTTCTGTGAAAGATCCTTCTCCGTGTTCTCCATGGAGCTCGCGTTCTGTGAAAGATCCTTCTCCGTGTCCTCCAAGGAGCTTTCAAAATCCAACAAGGTTCTCAAGTAAAGATGTTTACAGAGGGCTCACCACACCAGTATATGTATTTATACAGACACATTTTGGCAATGAATTTCTCTGTCTGTTCCACATCAGAAGTCAGTGAATTTCTCTGCCACAGGGGTAGAATATCTCTCATCAGTAAACTGAACCTCACTGAAGTGGTTTGGGACAGAAGAAATTAAATGAGCAAGCACTGTACCAAACATGACCTTTTAGGCCAAATCATACCCATTTCTGGAGTTCCACTATCTGAGGAAAGAAAGATGTGGATTTGGACCATTGCAAAATTTGGAAGAATCTCTCAGAACATGATTTCAGTTCTGTAACCATAACCAATATCCTTTAAGCTTCTTTTTAGGAGCTACTGTTGGAGACATAACCAAAATGTCCCACTAAGAGAGCACATGTTCTCCTCTGAAACCAGCACTAGATTTCCAGCACATGCAACATGCATGTACATGCAACAATAAAATGCAGCTATATAAAGCAATGCCTATAAATTAGTGTAAGAATAACCATTCTGAGAATGCAAATCAATTCTAGAGGCAGTAAAGTTTGTCAGTATTAATTCTGTCCTACCACTTTCAACTGTCTGGATAAAAGAAAAGCTCAAACAGTAGCTAATCTGTCCAGATGTATGGTTCCTAAATCACTAATTATGCTTTTAATTTGAAGCTCCTCTCTTCTTTTGCCAGACTTACATACAGAGCAAAATTTTGTAAGCTGATTTAGAGCAAATGGGTAGAGGTCTTCAGGCAGCAAAAAGTAAAGACAGGCAGCAAATCTGTGGCATTGCTGGAAATGTACACAGACTAAAGGGCTGCAAACCACAAATGGAGTGAAATATCACACAGTGCTAACATCCACCTGCACTTATATGGTGCTGGTAAAGAAAGCACAAAGCACTCCAGGTATTCCCATTCTAAATCTTTCTTGATGAAAAGTGATACAGGCAGTCTGCTTTCCACCAGGAGATACTTGTCACAGAGACATTAACTTTTTTTTCCCCGCACATCCTTGTTTCTTCCCTTCTCCAATCACTTTCCCATAGCTCAGGTATACAACTACTGCTGGTGGCAGAAGTGAAACATTCAATACACAGAAGATGTGTTCAAATAAAATTCTCCTATAAACTACATTCTCTAAATGCACAAGAGTATTCCTTGTCAGATTGGAACCATCCTTCTGCACACAAAAATTCAAAGAATAGATTATTATTTTCACTGATGTTAATCATGTGTGAGAGAAGACATACCCAAGAGACGCTGCAAGTCCACACTTTAGGCACCTCAGATACCACGTGAGAGGGACACAAATATTTCCGTTGGGCATTGAGTCTCTAAAGAGCAGCAGCATTTCAAGAATAAATTTTTTTGCATTATGTATGGTCTGCATGGTCACTTGATAAAGTTAAATAGAAATAAGAACTATTAATTATTTTTACCAGTTGACTTAATCTAGGCATGTTTTTGTGTTTTGCTGCAAAAACAACTAGTGTTTACAATTCTCATCTATAATGTTTATGTTTATAACTTATCTTCTCAAGACCTAGAAATGAAATGTTAACCAAGTAAATCTCCTTACTGTTAGGGGGGAAATCAGCAGTATTCTACCAGCTTTTCAATCATGAGCTACAAAGTTAGATCTCAGCCTAAAATGCAAGTTCCTATGAAGCTTGTTGCAGTTTAATTACTTCCTCAGGGATTTCTCTGACATGAGGAAGTCCCCAGGTGGAATGGGGTTGATCTCCTGCTATTACTGCAATGGGCACAGTAATGGTACAAGCAGGGTCAGAAAGCTGCAACATTTGGCCAAATCCCAAATTCTGTGTCTCCTGCCCTGGATCAAGAACCTAGCTGTTCCAGAGCACAGTGGACTGGAAGATCACCTACAGCCAGCCTTGAAAGATCCCATCCATTTTGCAGTGTTGCCCTGTAGTCAGTCCAAAGGATTTATCCCCTTTACAACCCTTTTGCTCTCAGCTGTTGTTTAATCTGGGAGGAGAGAGGGTTTGGGTGAAAACTTTGCTCAACAATGTCGGTCAACGCTGGTCAACCATCCCTGCAGTAAGGGTCCCCTTACTAGGATAAAATACACTGTTGATTTTGGGGCAAAGCCTCCTTCCACAGTATTTCAGGTACTAATAGATTAAGACCCAACATTCCAAATAGTTGCTTTGAGGTTGCCATAATTTTCAGCTCAGCTCAACACCTGCCACAAAGTGGTTATCCACTTACCACAGTGGAGCATTACAACCTTGTAATTTATTTTGATAGGGAGCAAGTGAGAAGCCAAAACAGATTCCATCAAACTAATGAAATTAAAATGTGTAATGATTGCATTTAACTTGGTGTTAGTGATCACAAGCACATTTGATAACTGCACTGTAAGACCTCTCAGTGGGATGCTGACAATACTGGAAGAAAAACTATTCTGCTTGCAAATGCAAAGATAGGCATATGAACTACAAGAACTAGTAAAATCTCACACTCAGATACAGATCATGAAGTCACCAAATTCATTGTTTTCTGCATTGCCAGGCTAGGGCAGATCAATCTTCTGCCTCCACATAAGGTGATAAATCTTAGATCCAGTCCCTCTCTTAAACAATTCATTGTAAACAGTTCAGAAAAGAAACTATCAAAAGCTCTCACTGTGAAAAAAAAAGGCATGGATTTGTATGCTTCTATTCCCCCTTTCCTCTTGCAATCTCTTCTTCTACCACCTGCACACTGTCCCTCCTCTAGAAGTGCAAAACATGGCAGAGGGTCAACCTATTATTTGCTTGACATCTCATACTTGCTCTGATGCCTACTTGATGAAATATAAAGTTGCTTTATCCCTTCTTCAGGATGGGTTTTAAAGAAGATGTCAGAGGGGAAAGTGAGCTCTAATTTACAAGCCCATCAGGCTACTGCTGGTGAAGCAACTAAGGTCAAATCAGGTTTTGCAGTGTTTCCATTCTCAAGAAACTCCTAAATATTTTTATTTTCCAATCTAAAACATGTATCTATCTGCACTGAGCAGAGGAAAAAACCCACTCAGAAGACACTGGGATGGAGAAATAGTACCTAGCACTTGGTATCTATGGATATCATATTGAATGATTTCAATTTTACAGATGAAATCATATCTGGCCTAACTGAGACCATAGGCATTCAGAGTTTCTAGTAGCAGAACTACAGATAAATTCTCTTCTGTTACTTCCATCTAGTGTCCTGTCCACTAAACTGTACTATTCATACTCTGTTTGTGCTGAAAATACTACCAATGTTTTTCATTTACAGGTCTCTGGCTAACTTACCTTAGTGAGGCTTTAGCCTGTAACACTATCCTCTGGACCTTATAAGTATTGTAAACTGTTGTTAGTGGATTCCAATTTGTATCTGCCAGGTATAGGTTCAAACCTGCTGAAATGGGTAAGGAAGGACCTCAGTCCTTGCAAGTACAGTCTGTAGGTCATGTATCATTAGTCACAGCATGACCTTCCATTGATTTTTTTCTGCACAAAAGACACTAGGATGAACTCCACCATTTGAATGTCTCACATGCACAGTCATGAGCTATCAGAAAGAAACAGCGTTTCTAAAATGGATCAGAAGGCTCTTGTTATTTACAAGTTTAAATTCCTGTCTTCACAGCTTATGCTGCAACAAGAGTGGAAGGACTGCCAGCCAGAGGCTGTAAAAATAAACAAACCAAAACAAAAACATGTGATGGTATACAAACAACAATGCTTTTCAAGTCTTTTGTTCCAAAAATGAACATGAAATCTATCTCACACTATTTTTATTAAATCTTAAAATATCAGTTGTACAAACATAATTTCAATCAAAACTTAAATGGTTTTAATTCTAAGGTAGAGTTCTCAATAGCTGTTACTGGCTATGTTTGTGGGCCAAATCCTCTTAGCAAGAATAGATAACATTAGATGTGAACTCAGTGTGACTTGGAAAGGTGGGGAGGCAGCTCTTACCTGCTCTTCTTTCTTTTTGGTCCAGGGTTAAGAGTCACTTGGCAATGCAAACTAGACTGAAGCCTGAGAAAAGAACAACAGCAAAACTGTGCAGAAATAGGAAAGATGTAAATTAATAGACTTTTAGAGACTATTTTTAACATCAGATTTAACATATTTTTCCCTTTTTTTGTTGTTTGAATGTCATAGTCATCTGATATCCATCTAGCCAATACCAAAATTTTCAGCATGCAACCAAAAAGACTGTGAAGTCGAAATGGAAACTGCTTCTGTTCCTAAGACAGCTACTTCAAAGAGACTGATATTAGAAAGAATTACTCTAGAGCACCTAATGTCCTAGCTCTTAGTGCTCAACATGAATTCTACTTGCTCCTTAACTGCAATGTGTCTGGTGACTGAACAGCTTTCCCAGTGATCAGTCAGCCAAAGCATTAAACCATCATAAGCAATATGGCCATAATCAGTCCCCATTTCAGTGGGTTTTTCTGATGTCAACATAATTTAGATGCCCGGATATCTGAAGCAGCTGTGCCAATGAATACGTGAGCAGAGAAAAACACAGCTGCTTTCCAATTCAGGAACATTGTTCTGGGTTTTCTGAAACATCTGGTAAATCAGATGTTCCTTTAAAGCCAATTGTGATGGGTATCAATAAATTTTGAGCTTGACTTTATGCTGGTGGAGATAAGCTTCACACGAGTTCTGAAAACCTAATGTTGACCCTAGTCAAGACTCATTGCATGGAAAACACCTCCTTCTATGTCAAGGATGCACTTGCAAACAAAACTTCTGCCTCTGAAAAGCAGCAATAAGTTACTCATTTAAAGATTGTGTTGTACTAGTGTAATGCATTCAATGTAGAAGCACAAATTTTACCTTGAAAGGTATCCCACTAAAACTTTCAACATGAATAGAGGTACATCATTAAAGCTTATTCCATCAACAACAGTACTAACTGCATTGACACTAGGAATAGAAACACATTTCTACCAATAAAACTGCACCTGTACAAAGTGGGAAGGACCACTTTAATTAAACAAGTCGGAGCAGAACACTTAGGGAATTTTAAGGAGAGAAAGCTCCCCCGGGATTATTAATGTTCCCTTCCTACGTGTTTTTGTCCCATAATCACTAGCCCTTTTGTCCAGAACTTAATACTCTGTCTTCACTGGTCATCATGCAAAATAACCCCATCTATTGATGTGGAATATGTTACCAGATCTAGAAGAAAGTTTCTCATTAATTCACAGAAGTTTTACCAGGCTAAAGGAGCCTCAAGTGAGTAAATTTCACTGTGAAGAGCTGTCTCTATATCATTAGGGCCAGCCAAAAGAAAAATACAGTATGTTCTAAAAATGTGCATGATAAACACAGTATAAGACCAATGAAAAAAAGTAATATTAAACAAATAAGACTTTATAACTGATGTAAAAGAAGCCTGAAACTTTCTATATAATGACAGGAAGATCCAAATAAAGGGTGCTGGGTTCATGCCCTTCTAAATCATTACAGTTTCCACAGAAAATATCATCCTCCTTGAGGTTCTTAGGTTAGGGAGATTTATAGTGATAACAAGAGCAGTAGTTTATGTGGAACAGTTAATCAAAATTCTAGCACTTATAAGCCCTCTGTGAACACTACAAATTTAAGAAGTTGGAGACTAAATATTCAAAAGTAAGCTTGCAATCTACACAAGTACAGTAAATTTCAGTTATGTGTTTCATTATACTGGTGCCTTATAGCTTTTAAGGGGTTTACAACTTGGCTGTAATTATCCACAATGGGGTAAAATTTGGCATAAAAAGAACAATTTTCCATTTTTATTTCCATAGAAAGTTACTTGCTCTCTGCTGGTACCGCACATGCAACACTCAGCAAGAGTTTTTGGGTGTGCAAGCAAAGCAGGTCAGGGCTCTCATTTTGTGGCTTTTAAAAATATGTCTTTCATACACTCAAACCATATTGTCCCTTCCTTCGCTTATCTTCCATTAATTTAGCCTTCAATTTGGGTTCACTCACATGGCAAAAAATATATGTAATTTGTTTATGAACCGAGAGAAATTAAACATATAATTACATAAACCATGAAGGTCTGATTTTCACCAGAAAAGTCAATTTTCCATCAGGCTAACAGGAAAACATGGTGGATGGCATTAAAATGCACCAGTGAAATAATGTCATCACTTCTGCTTCCCCACACTGTGCCAAAGACTTCTTGTCTGTCCCCCTGAGGAAGAGGTACCTAAGCATTTCCAACAGTAAAATGGAGTAACAGTAGTTCCCCACCTCAGGATCACTCTGAAAATTCACAGCTATGTTCTTTTACAGTTTGCCAAAAGCCCCAAATAAAGGAAATAAATACAGTTATACTCAGGTTATACACTCATAACACCTTTGAGTCAAGAGGGATGCCAGCTTCAGACGTTCTCAGCCTTGTTCTCAGCAGCTCATTCCAGCACTGTTCTTTGCAGCACATATCAAATAGTTTGTGATGCTTCCCTACAAACCAGATTGCTGAAGTGACACCATCAGAATCTGGGTCCCAGTTCTTGGTTTTATTTTTCTCTAGGAAAAGAATGTGTTAACTTTGCTGTGTCCACAGGCCCACGCACCCTGGACAGCAAGGTGATGAGAAGCCCTGCAGACAGCTGCTCTATTGAAGGAGATGGTTCAGCCTCGAGGAAGGCTCCAAGTCACCAAAATCAACCCTTTTGCCATGGTGTAGTCAAGGTGAAAACCCAACACATGCTGTTAAAAAAGCACTCTGCTGTCACTGAATAACAATGGCAATGCTAACATTGAATAAATTCCCTCAAAGACAGAAAGGCATAAAGATTTATTATTTCTACTATTATTATTGTACTTATATAAATAAACATGGGCAAACTCTGGTGGTATTTCAGTGCTTAGAGTTTTGGGGAAGGCTATTCTTCTGGATATAATGCAAAGGGACAATTATAACCTCTAGACTTGCACAGGTATTTAACACATTTTGGGGGTATAAGTTCTAAGGGTCAGGGTAAGTATGCCTTTTTTTCTGGGCAAGGGATAGAAATGAAATGCAAACATCAGTATTCAGACACCATTTAGAAGACAGAGGTGAGGTAACTTTCAACACTGAACTACGTAGGTACTTCTAAATTCAAACAGGTTTCCAGACCTTTCCCCTGCTCCATGTTGTTTCATTCAGTTGTGCCTTGAATTTTGCCTTATGTCCTGAGGGACATAGTCTCTGTCTGTAGGCATCTATTCTATCCTGAAAACAAAAGTGAAAGAAGTTTGATACCTTTTTTGATTTTAAATTTCAATTCTCCAGCTTTGGGTAGTTTCAGTATAAAGTAGAATAGAAGAGGTTTCTGTATTTAAAGTTGTCAAATACTTACAGACGTAAGTCACCTGAAAGTTTGTATTAATTGCTTACAATCACAAAAAAATGCAGCTATAATTATTACCTTTGTATAACAGACTCGAATCAAATCAAGGTAAGTGGCAACTCCAGAAAAACAAGGTAGTTTGACCAAACTTCTCTGTCTAGTTTAGTCAAGGCTCACCAGGTCTCCAAAGTAGGAAAGCATAAAGTATAAATGGAGTGAAACCCTAGGGGGGTAGAATACAAAATAAAAACTCTTTAGGTTTTTGTTCCTTTATGCTCCATGGTGTTTAATCCCAGAGAACCAATAAATGCAGACGGAGCACAAAAAATATGAACTCACCTTAATGTTGCTTTTTTTCTTTTTTATAACTTCCACTAATCCAAATGTTTGCTTCACAAGTCACATGTAAGAAAGAGTTTGCATGGTTTATATTCCCAGGTTCCCATTATGGTAAAGCTCAAAACCAGTTCACTCAAGTATTAGTAAAACTGAAAGGAAAATAAAAAGTCCAGCTTCTCAGCTGATAATAAATCACTTTATGTCAAGCAAAAAAAAAATTTCTGACCTCTGCTTTCCAGCTTCATTTATTAAAACAAGGCTACAGAAATAAATATGGTAAATAGAGTACTAAATAGAAATATACTTTTTGGCCATCTAAATGCAGATGGCACAATGAAGATAGCACATAGGTTTGTTAAATCTCCTCTGTACATCAGAAAACTTCTGCAATGGACCCTTACTACACATTGCTCTCCTCAGCTTTCCATTTCAAGAGAATTTTGTAACCTAAACCAGCTTGGTGTCAGGGAGATTTATTTGGTGTATGCTCCTTTTGTATAATTATTCAATTATTACTCCTATAATGCATAGCATTATCTGGAATAAGTCTGCACTATAGTGCCGAACCTCCAAAGTAGCTTATGTTTCTTATAATCCCCCCCTCAACCTACATCCCTTGTGAGATCTGAAAGGAATATTATTCATTCTACAGGCAGAAATATAGAAAGAAAGAAGGCCAGCATTTCATAGAAAAATCAGTAAGAGAGCAAGAGATTGAACTCTTGTTGTAAAACCTAGATAATACATCAGTACCATGAACAATACAACACATTTCAGTCCCATCCAATCTTCTGGGAACAGGTTTGCCCAAGATGCAAGGCTGTAAATTGCAGTGGAGGAGATACAGACAAAACAAACCAACCAAACAAATTTGAAAAATAACCATAAATCTCTTTTGGTCTCCTTCTTAGACAAATGTTAACAAACACAACCACAACCGGCCCTTTCAAAGCCCCTTTGTTAGAACTGAACCTGCTGGAACATAGCTTGTATTCAGGTCCTTCATTTTGCCTTGTTCCTACTGCACCAACAGAAAGAGAAATTAATGAAAGCTGTTATATGCCATTTGCATTTTGGCATCTTCTACAATAAAAATCCAGACAGACATCTAGAGATGGAATATGCCAACCAAACAGCATAAGTGAATGAGAGATCTTGCTACAATTATACTTACGTTTTCAGTCATTTAGTTTTATACTTTCTTGATCATTTTCATGCAGTCTTCTCACTACATTTCCATTATCAGTCATATTTCCATACTGCACAGGATCTGATTTTGTAGTCTGACAAATGTAGAATGAAGCTTTTAGGTTTTCAACAAACACCAGTGAGAAAAAGAATGAGACAGCTATTCCTACTGTCTAATGGTACAGACCAGTGAGAAAAAGAATGAGACAGCTACTCCTACTGTCTAATGGCACAAATACCATTTTTAGTAAGTACACTAAAGCTTTTAAGTCAAGATTTAAAATGTCTTTCAATTAGATTTTAAAGCGATATCATTAATTCTAGTAGGTGTACACCTACATGTAGTAATAACAATAGATATCCATGACTGCAAGATCAAGCTTATAGTAATCAAGTGTTTATAGGAAACTCAAAAATTAACAGAGACTAAGGTACAATTTGCTTTTAAAGCAACGAGTGGTGACTTCATCACAATACCATGCACATAAAGTGAGTTTTGGAATACAAAGTTTTGATTCTTACGTCACATCCCATGCTTCCACAGAACAAGAAGTTCTAAATAAATCCATAAATTGGCATGTTTGGTGATCTGGAGCTTATGTGGTTCTCAAGCACCTTGTTCTCATTGGAAATGTCTAAGTATCTCTAAAGATATGGACTGCAACTTTAAATAACTACTATTGGTAATCAAAACCATTTTTAAAGCTCACTTCTTACAAACTCAGATCCTGTTTAACTCCCACATTCAACTATGCAAGCTGAAATCCTTAGTATTGACTTCCAAAGTTACCGCCCCACACACAAAAATGCAAACCAAAACAAAACCCTACCAGGCTCCCAGTGTGGCAGTAAGAATATTTATACACAGAAAGTAACAAAAATATATAAGCATTTACAAAATCCTGGGCAATATTATCCTTAGACCTGGCTTTTATTTGCAAATTAAGTATGCAGTTTAAAACCTAACAATAACTAAATACAGAGGTGATGACATTAAAAATCCACTCAGTGAGGCTTCCTGCATATAACATAACACTTCTTTTCAAAACTAATTTTCAGTAATTTGAAAACTAATTTTTAGTGCAGCTGTGTTGTAATTCAACACAGTTTACCAAGATCAAATACTCCTCCGTAGCAATAGGGCAGCATCTCCAAAATGCAATAGCTCCATAGAGCCAAATCATGATATATATCCAAGAAGAAGAATCCATTTGTTTTTACCCTTCCTCCTCTGCTGCACTAAGGAACAAGAGGCTAAATTTCTTCTCTTCAAGAGAGCAGCAGCTATGAAACTGTAAGCCCCCTAAAGGACTGGCTCACACAAAATCACACTAAATTTCTTCCACAGCAGCTGTTGCAACATCTTGGTACAGCACGGGATTGCTCAGAGAGGGATACCACATCTACGTGGAAACTTGGGTACATTAAGAAATGCTATCTGAGTAGGCAGGTACTGAGATTGGCTCTATCACACTAACACCTGCGATACACACCACGTTACAACACCCATAGAAAGATGGATATATCAGGAAAGGGAGGACAAAGCACAAAGACAAGCAACACAGCAGTTGACCCTTTCTAGTGTCACTGGAAGCAATGGCGAGCACATTTGTACAATACAATTTCTTGTCTAAACTAGATGAGCTGAATAGATACTGGTGAGTTTAGACATTGGCCATAATTAAGTAAAATCAGCTCAGTACCATTTCACTTCTGAATGAAAGGCACAGAATGAAGATTTCCAGCCGGTGTTTATCTGCATTGGCTTTACACCTTCAGGACATTTGTTTTAAATTTATGGACAGTCTTTGTTGGCAAGGAGAGAGAAAGGTCTTCCTAAACATGACACCATGGGGAAGCCGAGGTGGGTCTGGTCTGAAGTGACAAGCACTTTGCTGGGGAGTGACAGGAAAAAAAGCAAAAGGACAATGAATGTGAATTTTAGAGTGGGTATAGATGTCTCTTCTACGAGGCCCTCATAGAGGGAAGATTAAAATGAGACCGGGCTGCCACTGATTTCCTAATTGCAGATGTTCTGCCTCAATGGGGAGAAAACTTCCATTAGCAGCTCACTCTGAAACACCCCCAAAAGCAGAGCACGAGAGCTCAGACTTCCTTTAGGCATAATTCATCTGATAATTGCTGGACTGATGGCAGTTATTGGCTGTTTTTAACAACTTCAAACACCGCTATAGAGAGATGGCTTTCCTAAACGGGCAAACGCTTTGGAAACTAAACAGGGCACAACTGTAGAGAGATGAGGGAAAGTGCCGAGAGACCGGACAGAGTAACAAGTGTGAGGGTGGGTTTGCTTCGCCTGCAAGCGTTTCCCAAGGGCATCTCCGCCTGCGCGGCCGGGCCGAGAGCTGCCGGAGGGGAGAAGCGCTGGGGCTCGGGGTCTGGAGAATGGGAGGAGCAGTCCCACCGCGGGCGGCTCAGCGGGAGCCCCGGGAGGAGCAGCGGGTT
>NW_008683989.1:0-5154 GCF_000695815.1 Acanthisitta chloris | reverse complement strand
GCACACACAGTGCACACACAGTGCACATGCAGTGCACACACGTGTAGTTTCTCCGTCCAAGCCAACGGGTTTGGTGATGGATGTGACTGCCCGGTGCAGCAATAGAGAGCGAGATGTCACCTGTCACCCCCCAGAGTGGGCAGGGGAGGCTGAGGACCCTCTGGCCGCGCTGGCTGCTCTGGGAAGCACTGGCTCCCAGGCTCAGGCTGCTTTCCCAGGAGAGTGGAGTTCTGGGAATGTCAGCTCCTTAATTAATCCTGAGCCTTGTCACCTGCCTGGGGTGCGAACCCCTGGACACGCTCTGTGTCTGGCCCAAAGGGAGAGTGAGAAAAGTTAATTGAACTGCGTTCTTCAGATTCACACAGAAGTTCCCCTGTTTCCCCCGTGCCAAGCAGCCTGAGAGATTCCCGGAGCCTAATCCCTGGAGAGAGACAGAGCGTCTCGCACTCGGCGAGTGCTACAGCTCCCGGCAGGGCGAATCTGCTCGGATTCTTTCCTCAAAGCCCACGTTGCCATGGTGTGGCCCAGGCAGCCCCGACAGATGCTGCTGGGGAACAACAGCCGACGCACAATCTCATTAGCACCTGCAGTTCCAGCTGGTTATTGGCTTGAGACGCTTTGAATTTTTATTGCGTGGCCTGCGAGTTTCTCACCCCTCTCGCAGCGCGAGGAGCAGGTTTGGGGCAGGTTGCAGGCAGCTCCAGTCTGACCAGCACCACGGGACCCTCTGCAGGAGCAGCAGCTTCTGCTCTGGCCTTGGGAACAAGGCAGGTGCTGGTGAGCTTGTGGACAAGGTACGTCTGTGATCACAGCAGCTCTGCAGGTGGAGGAAGGTGCGGATCCTGCCCTCAGTCCAGCAGAGCACCTTGCCCGCCCCTCTGGAGCAGAACAGGCAGAGCCTCTCACAGCTCCAGCACTGCTGCCCACACCCCCAAGCACTGCTGCCAGCACTGGTCCCAGGGGGTCCAGTCACACCCTGGGGGCTGGAGCAGGACCCACTGGTGCCCAGGCACAAAGAGGCTGCAGACCAGGCAGTGCACACTGTGAGCAGGGTGAGGGGACAGAGAGGTACTGCCCACCCTGTGCCATCCCACCCCATCCCATCCCAGGAGAGCCATGCTGGGGCTGTCCCTGACAGACAGAATTCATGCTTTTGCAGTAATTCCCATATTTACCAGCTTTATTTGTGAACTGAAGGGCCATCAGAACGATGCAGACCCAAGCCAAGCCAAGGTGCCAGGAGCTGGGCACCACCTGGCATGAGCAGAGCTTCAGCACTCACTGAAGGGCTGACTTGCTGTTCAGCTTCCCACCTCCCACCCTGGCCACCCTCCCTTCCCAGGCTCTCCCCATGGCCAGTGCAGCTCCCAAACGGGGAGGCTGAGGCCGGCGAGGTGCCCTGGGCCCCGAGGAGCTGGGCAGCACTTGCTGTAGCTGCTGCTGTGCTTCCAATTAGCTCACATCTGCTCCCACTCTCCCTCCGCCCGCCCCACCTCGAGCGCCTGCAAGTGATTTTATGCAGCAATAACAGAAATCACGAAACCTGAAATGAATCTAAACAAAAGGAATCATTCAAATTACCCTTAACCCATTGAAGACCAGGCCTTGTGCGTAACAAAAGGCTCCAGCTCGATGTGCTCTGTGGCACAGATCCACGTTCTTGACCCAACATGTGATGACCTGCAGGAGCACCTGATGGCACAGCTGGCCCACGCTCCCAAACACAGTGGGTTTTTTATGTTGGGAATGTCTGACAGAGCTGTCACAGCCCCCTGTGGCATCAGCTGTGTGAGCTGGGGGCCCCACGGTGACACCTGACTGCAGGTTCCAGAGTTCTCCAGCTGGAGGGAACAGACAGGTTTGCACTGGGAAAGCTGCCGGGGGATGGTGTTCTCCCCTTGCATCCATGTTACATGAGGTAAGATTTAATGCCTCCTTGGCTTAGGTGTGTTGCTCCAGGCTCTACCTTTCAGGCCAGGCTCCTCTGGGACAGCTGGATGGTTTTGACTCCAGACCCCTTGGCCCTCAGAGGGTCAGCAGGACCCACGCGCTGCTGTGAGAGAGTGGCAGAGCCCAGGGACCGCGACCTCAGCCCTGAGCTGTCCTACACCACGGCCACTCCAGGGCTCCTGCCCTGGAAGGCTCCAGATGTCCACAGCAGTTTATTACTCTAGTCCAGAATTCTCAAAGGCCCAAATAAAGCACTTTTTTTTATTCAGAAACCCACCAGCTTCTTTCAACATGGCCCATCTCTGAGGCATTTCTGTGGGTTGTTGCAAATGACCTCCAAGCAGGAGGTTAATGCTGGTGGTTGTGGTTAGCAGTCACCCATGAGCTGGAGGCTCCTGACACTGCTAACTAGGCACATGTGTGGGAACGGAGGATGTGGCGTGTGGCAGCACCAGGATTTCCTGTGTTTGAGGTCGTCTGAAGCTCCAGCAGGACGAGCTGCCAGGACTCAGGTTTCTCTGATCTGCTGGGGCAGGCTCTGGGCACACAGTGCTGGGCTGGCAGCAGGACAGTGCTGACACCCCAGGCCAGTGCTGACCCAAGGAAGGGGCAGTGAGCACGAGTTCTGGGGTGGAGGAGCCTCATGCAGACTTGAGGCACCAGAGGGGAAGCATCTAGGTGGGAAATGCCTCCCTCCCTCTGCCCCACTAGCAGGTCAGCACATATCCTCCACTTTCCCGAGGACCTCCATCACCCAAGGGTGGTAGGACTCGGATTTGGGCTAAGGATCCACCTACACCTGAGGCTGGTTGTGATCTAATTGTGGTTATTTCACTACAGAGCCTGTGTCCAGGGACCTGCCTGTGTGGCAAAGAGCATCTCCTGACCCTGCCCATGCAGCCATCTCCAGCAGCAGAGAGCTGCTTTCGTGGGGACCACGACCAGCAGTGACTCAGCCTTCTGTATTCCCTGTATGAGCATGGATGCCATGTGAACACCTGGATAACTTGAGGGGCAAACAGGACCATTAAAATGATATACTCAATAAATTGATGCCCACTTCTCCAGAGGGGTGTCAGATGAAGAAAAGCTGAAGAAAGCAGGACAGGAAGGTGAGTTCCTCTGAGGGAAGGTGGTTTGTGGCCACAGATCTGCATATCTGTGAAGCCCATTCTCACCTGTCTCAGTCGGATAAATCACTGCAAACCCAGAATTCTCAGGGCACTACTTCCACAAGCTGCACTGCCAAAGCAGTGCCGTTTTTACAGCAGCAATGTCATTCTGCTATCACACAGTAACAGCTATTCTTGCAGAGGGGGATCTCGCTCCTCTTCCTCTGCAGCCACAGTAAATGTGTTTTTCACTTTCTTACCATGCTTAAAAATAGCATTAAGTTTTTGCTGATCACATGATTCAAAAAGAAAAAAGCTAAGTGAATGATGCAGGGAGTAAAACCATGTGGCACAGTAAAAACAAATTAGGCTCACATATGTTTTGTGTAACCCTCAAGACTTGTCTGTATTAGATATCTGTAATGAAAAGAATATTAAACTCTAACAGCACAGAATGCCATATGCTGAGGAATTCAGAGAGGAACAATGCCTGTGCGCAGGATGCTCCTGAATGGAAAATGCCCACAAATGAGCAATTTTTCCTTAGCTGTGGAAAAAAACCTATCACTCCTATACTTTTCCATAACTTTTTAGCAAGCTCTTAGGCACTGCTGTCACGTCACTGGAAGGTGATGTGCAGCCATCCCATGCTGCTGGCCCTGGGGCACGGGAGGCTGGACACAGGTTGGGGATGGCAGTGGGAGCAGCACAGACTGGGTGTGCTGGCAGGGCCAGGACCTCCTCTGACCCCGAGCTCAGTGAAGGTCACCAGGAACAGGCTGTGCCTTGGTTTGGCCCTGCATGCTGCAGAGAGGTGTGGGCAGCAGTCCATGGTCCATCCCCAGCCCGTCCCTGTTCCCGTCCCCATGTCCCTCTTCCCGTCCCCGTGTCTCCGTTCCCATCCCCGTGTCCCTGTTCCCATCCCCGTGTCTCCGTTCCCATCCCCGTGTCCCTCTTCCCGTCCCCGTGTCTCCATTCCCATTCCCGTGTCTCTGTTCCCATCCTCGTGTCTCCATTCCCATCCCCGTGTTTCCATTCCCACCCTGCCCCGTCCGTCCCACCCTGCAGCGAGGCCCGGGGGGCAGAAGCATTTCTCCCTCCTGTTTACGAGCTGTGAGTGGGGATCCTCGCCGTGACTCACCGCCCGCAGCCACGGCTCAACCACAACTGTAACTTTCCAGTTTGCCTCAGAAACAGGGGGGAGGGCAGCGTGGAGAGGGGAGGAAGAGCTGGAAAACGTTAGGAAAAGGCAGCAAAGGCTCTAAAGAGACCAGAGGCAGCTGAGAAAAACAACAAACAGTCTTAGAAGGATATTAACATTTTAACGAGAATTCCTTTAATTTAATCACAATAAGATTCACCAAGAGGAGGAAGAAACAGAAAAGTTTCATCTCAGCCCTTAACGAAAAAGTCTTCACGCTACGGGTCACTACTCCTGCAATTAATTCCCCTTGGTGGAGAGTTTCCATGTGCACCTCTGAGGTCAGAGATTCCACGACTTGCCATTGCAGAGCAACCACAGGGATGGCAGAGGCTCATTTTCTTTAATCTTCTGCAGCTCCCCCCGATGTCTGTGGCATCGCAGACATTGCCACAGCCACTGTCTGGGGCGTCCCAAGGGAAACACGGGAGGTGGCAGGAGGCTCTGCTGGTGGGAGCAGCATCCACGGGGACTCTGCCCCTGTCTGAGACCCCCAGGGTGCTCTCTGGGCAGCTTGGGGTGCAATGTCCGAGGTGGGCAGGGTGACCCTGCCAGGGCACTGGGGTGCCAGGGCCGAGCCAAGGAAGCTGCTTGCTAAGTGCTTCCCTCCCGCTGCCCTGCAAATAAAATAAACTCATTTGGGTTTTACGTGGAAGCAGTTTTACTGCCGCTGAGCTGAGCCGCGGTGCAGGGCAGCCTGAGTCAGACAATACAAATGACACGTCCTAAACGGCATTTTTAAAGGCTCAAGGCAAGCTTGTAAAGATTTTATTTGTATATGAGGCTGCAATAAATAAAGGGGTTGGCATTGCTGCCTCCAGCACCCTCCAGGAGCCCTGTCTGCCTTCCTGAGGGGAGCACGCCGGGGAGCAGGGCCGTGACGCCAGGCCC
>NW_008683988.1:0-943 GCF_000695815.1 Acanthisitta chloris | reverse complement strand
TAGGTCGTGTGATTAGAGGCTCATACACAAACACTAAGAAGCACAGGGAAACACCAGTAAGCTGAGCAGAGCCAGCAGAGCACTCTGACCCAGCTCCCCTTGGGGCTGCCACAGGGCAGTGACCAGCCCCATTGTCAGGGAGTGAGACCCACCAGGTAAATCAACAGCAGAATATCCTTGGATCACCTTGCAGACTTAAGAGGAACACTGCCTACAGGGCAAGGGCTGAGTATGGGATGCTGGGACTCAAGAAAGAGTTATCACACAATGTTTAGGGGAAGACCCAGAAATAATAAAGAGAGGGATAAAGACTGATTGGAAGGGAAAAGGGTGGGAAATGAGACCAAAGAGGCTAATTGAACATAAACAGATTGGTGATCAGCACAATTGTCTGCCCTGCACCTGGTCACCACAGTCTCTCCTGCCTTCTAGGTTGATCTCTGTTGCTATCTATTTTCCTGGGTGAAGGGCTGTCTATTCTGTGTGGTTGTGTGTGTAGGGAGTGCTGAAGAGGGGACCACAGATCACAGAAACCATGTTCTGGGGTGCTAGCATCTTGAGACATGAGACTTCAGGCTTGCATCTGTGTGTGTGTGTGTGTGTGCGCATGTGTGTGTGTGTGTTTGTGAGTGTGTGCTCTATAGTGAATACCAAATTGGACTACCTGGTGAGTTAGTTAAGTGTCTTGGCAGTCAGCTACTGAAGCAGGCATAAATCTGACCCAAGAGGAACCAAGTCAACTACCAGAAGGACCAGAATGTCCCAGCCTGTTTCTGGAGAGACCATATGGTCTTGGAGGTGAATGCTGATCAGGCTATTGGGCTGGACCAGCTAGTGGAGACTCATTTGCATGTCTCTGTGTGTATGTGTCTGTGTGAGGTCACTGGCAGACCAGAGGATCTCAGCCCATCTGCTGCATGTCTGCAAGACTGCTTATAGACAC
>NW_008683987.1:35050-38444 GCF_000695815.1 Acanthisitta chloris | reverse complement strand
GCTGGATATCAGGAAGAGATTTTTTTTGCCTGTAACTGCAACTTTTACTTCTTTTATGTGTAATAAAATTTTGTCTCTAAATACACGGTTTGCACATGCACATAAATTTAATGTACTTTACTCCTGACATTATAATAATGTATATCTGGCCTATTTAGGTTTAGGTTGGATATTAGGAAGAGATTTTTTAAAGAGAGAGTGCTCAGGCATTGGAATGTTCTGCCCAAGGACCATCCCTGGAGGTTTTCAAGCTGAGACTGGATGTGGCACTTAGTGCCATGGTCTGGTGCCCACAGTAGGATTAGACTCAATGATCTTGGAGGTCTTTTCCAACCTGGTTGATTCTATGATTCCCAGGGCAGCCCCTCACCCCATCCTAGGCTGCCTTGCCCTGCCCTGCAGCTGTGGGAGCCCTCGGGGGGCCCCGAGAGCAAGGTGTGCGTATGCGTGGGAGGTTAAACTCAAAGCAAACGTTGGCTTCAAGAAAAAAAAACAAACCCGTCAGCCTCGAGTCATGATTTCCAGGCTAACTCTGGGAGACAAGTCACGACAAGGGAGCAATGCCTGTTTGAAACCTTCAGATTAGCTTGTATGGGTGAGCCCCCTCTCCATAGCTCGTTGCTTTAAAAGGCTCTTCTTTTCAGAGAATCATAGAATCAACAGGGTTGGAAAAGTCCTCAAAGATCATCGAGTCCAACCCTACTGTGGTCACTAGCCCATGGCACTAAGTGCCACATCCAGTCTCAGCTTGAAAACCTCCAGGGATGGGGAATCCACCACCTCCCTGGGCAGCACATTCCAATGCCTGAGCACTCTCTCTGGAAAAAATCTCTTCCTGATATCCAACCTAACCCTCCCCTGGCAGAGCTTGAGTCTGTGCCCTCTTGTCCTGCTGCTGGTTGCCTGGGAGCAGAGACCAACCCCCACCTGACTCCAACCTCCTGTCAGGGAGTTGCAGAGGGTGAGAAGGTCTCCCCTGAGTCTCCTCTAACAACTCCAACTCCTTCAGCCTCTCCTGACAATTTTGCTCCTGATGTCTCAGGTGAGAGAAATGGACTAGAAGGTAGAGCCTCCCATCTTGGCTGGTCCTTCCTGCAGTCAGCTCATTCTCCTCACCTGCCTGCAGGCTGGGCACACCAGCCTGCCAATCCCATGTTTTGAAACATTTTTGAGCCCTCTTTGAAAGGCTCTTCCAAAACATAATTATCTCTTTAGCACAATCTTGCAACTGCGAACAGATCACATCACATGTGCATAGCTTCAGTACAGTGAGACTTAAGCAAACAGAGGGATTTTTAGTCATTTTGAATTGATGGCGATAGAAAACTTCCTATAGGCTTTGTTCTTACCACACCCTGTGGTGCATAACTACAGGCAGCTTGTACATGAGCCATTTCAGACAATGCAGTGTAACCCTGACAGTTATGGCTTATCAACAATAACTCATCCTGTCTGGCTTTAAGCACAAGCTTTATTCCTGACCTTTGCTGCCTAATAAAAAGTGTGAGGTATATCCTATTTCTGAAGCTAAGCATGGATTACTATGGCTTTTTGATGATGATCTCTGAGAAGAGGGGAAAAAAAAGTAAAAACATGTTATATCTGTACAACAATATATGTATATAGACGTATAAATCTGGTGGCCATCAATAGTAACTTTTTCTGTATAGTTAATTCATTCATTAATTTAGTCTCTTCTTACACCCAAAAATAGAATTTCCCTGGTTTTGATGAAAAATACAGTGGGGGAAACTACTTGCAAAAGAAACAAACTTTTAAAATGCACATAGAACTTTATAGTTAGTTAGTACACCGCACTTTTTATCCCATGAAAATATGTGGTCAGGAAGAGGAATGTGTTTCTGTGGGAACTTGTCCATAAAGAGGTGGGGCTATGTAAATTTTAAAAAAGCAGATCTATTTTATAAAATTATGTTTGGAAAGGTTGGAAGGTAGATGAATGATCACAAAATCACTTTTATCCTTGACTGATTTAGTTGGACTTTTATTACATAAAATTCAGAAGCATTACTGGGTCTTTCTTCTAGAGAAGTCAGTGGTGAGTACAAGTTTAGCATAAACAAAAAGCTGCAATGAGACCACTAATAGCTTTCTAAATAAGGAAATCTGCAGGGGAAAAAAGGGCCTGGTATTTTTTGCTACATTAGTATCTGTAGAAGAAAAGGATTTTTTCTGTCCCTTTATGGTGTCCAGCTCAGTGGGAAACTGACCTAACACTGAGATCTAAAGTAACAAGAACACACACATCCCATACAAATACAGTATAAACCAGCAGCAATAGTACCAGTAATAATGAAGTTTTATTATTGCTGTTGTTACTAAGGAGAAATAATGTAGTCAGTGCACCATGCCAACTTCAAAATCAATGGATAAACAGAGCTCTGAGAAGATACAAAGAAAACCTATACAGATCTTTATAAATACTGAGAAAGCCTTTGCACAGCTGATAGAAAAATGGGATAACAAATACTGTTGGAGTTTCTTCCACGCAGTTGAGATCTGCCTGAGTTTGTCAGCTGAAGACCTCCTGTAGCTATAGCAGATCAGACATTTCCTAAAACTTGCATAATGTGTTTTGGAAAGCAGATATCCACAGTTAACTGTCAAAATAAAGAATATTTTTACCTGGTGGAGAGTCTACTTCTGGATCTTACAGCCACAGGAGTCAGTGGAGGCAGATCATAGAATCATAGAATCAACTGGACTGGAAAAGACCTCCAAGATCATCGAGTCCAACCCTACTGTGGCTACTAGACCATGGCGCCAAGTGCCACATCCAGTCTCATCTTAAAAGCCTCCAGGGACAGTAGCTCAATAAGCCATAAGACAAGTTCTTAAACAATAGGTGTAAAACTGGATTGTGAAAGGGTGAGGCAGGAATATGTGCTTCAGCATCCTTACTCTTAGATTCGTGAATCTGCAGCAGTTTGAGGGGAATGGACTGCAGAAACTGGCCAGACTCTCATTTCCCTAAACATCCTTTCCTTTTCCCATTGGAAATCCAGCACTGGGCAGACCAGTTGGAGCATCCTATTGATTGGAATGGTTTTACTCTATTCCAACTGATTCATGAAGCCTCAGAACTACACAAAAATTTCTAATTGTAGATATAGCTTGTTCATGTGATTAAAGAATCAACTCAATATGTTCAATATCACCATCTTAAGTGACCTGGGTGCTCAGCTGATGGTGCTGGTGTATGACCATCTCTATGACTTCCATCAGTTTCCAGTTCTGAGACTTTTTTCCTGTATTTACAGTCATCTTACCCTGTATGAGTCTAGCTGAATGTAAGGAGAAGATAAAAGATTGTTATCACATATGCAATGACACCAGCCCAGAAGTTTATGATATGAATGATTATTGAGGTTAA
>NW_008683987.1:28043-35024 GCF_000695815.1 Acanthisitta chloris | reverse complement strand
TGCTTACAAAGATTTCATTTAGATTTACTAAAGGGAGCATTGATTTGGAAACAGTGGATTTTTATATGATTCATGACATCTATGAGTTGAGCTTCTATTAGATTTAAAACAGAGAGAAGAAAAAGTACAGTCCTGAAGATTCATACTATTTACAAATCAATGGGCATCTAAGCTAAAGCATGAGCACAGAGACTTCACACATGAATCTTGGAGGAAATGTGCTCTTACAGATATGGATATAAAAGGAGCTGCAGTGCATTTGTACAAAGCTTGATGAGTACTGACAGAAAACCCACTCCCTTCATGAAATAGCAGAGAGAAAAATGATAGAGAAAAGCACAAATTAATATGGAAATGCAGGTGTCCTATGCTCAGTGTATGCTTTTTCAAATTGGTTGGAAAAGACCTCCAGGATCATCTAGTCCAACCCTACCATGGTTACTAGACCATGGCACTAGACAGGCTGAGGGAGTTGGGGCTGTTCAGCCTGGAGAAGAGAAGGTTGTGTGGAGACCTCAGAGCACCTTCCAGGAGCTGAAGGGGCTCCAGGGAAGCTGCAGAGGGACTCTTTATTAGGAGCTGCAGTGACAGGACAAGGAGTAATGAGGATAAATTGAAGGAGGGAAATTTATATTAGACATTAGAAAAAGTTTTTCCCTGTTCTGGTGGTGAGACCCTGTCCCAGGGTGCCCAGGGAGGCTGTGGCTGCCCCAACCCTGGCAGTGTTCACAGCCAGGTTGGATGAGCCTTGAGCAACCTGCTCTGGTGGGAGGTGTCCCTGCCCAGGGCAGGGGGTGGGACTGGACGATCTCTATGGACCATTCCAACCCCTTAACATACTATGACTCTATGAAATCTCAAGCAGATAAAATACAGTGGCTTATTTCGACGTGTTTTTAAGAACTTGCTGCCAGTTTGTGGGAGGAAGGAGCTACACTGTGATGGCACTTTGGCAGTGCTCTCTGTGGCAATGAAACAACAAGACAGCAATCACAAGTTGCAGCAAGAGAAATCCTAATTGGGCACCGGAAAAATTCCTCTCTGTGAGGGTGGTTAAGCACAGGGATGTGCTTCCCGGACAGCATGTGGGATCCACCTCTGTGCAGATTTTCAAAACGTGACTGAACAAGATCTGGAACATCCTCATTTAATTTTTCAGTTAAACTGGATTGAAGCAGAAACATTTTTCATCCTACTTTTTTCTGTGATACTGTGACTCTGTCCTTCTTTTCCTTCCTGGAACAGCTGTAATTCTGACAGAGGTTACTTCATCCTTAGAATGGTAAAGTCCTTACCAGATCTTTGCTAAAATCCAGTTTTCCTTTATGTTTCTCTGTTGTGTGTTAGATTATAATTCCTAATCTTTAACTGGAAATATCGAGTTTCACAAGTTGAACAGTTTTATATTATCAACACTTAAGAGCACTATGGAAGTTACCTCTAGGAAACTGAGGGGAATTGCCAATTCCTATGAAAATTAACTGAGAAATAGACAGAAGTAATATCTTGAGATTATAAAATAATGTTATTATCTGATTATGTCTACTAAAATTATCAATAATGGAATAGTTAACTTCTCTGATACTTAAATTAGCTTTGGAGACAAAACAGCAAGAGTAATGGAGACTGTTCACTCCCAACACTGGAGTCTTCAGCTAGTTGTTAATGTCCTTAAGGTCTGTCTTGAAATCCTGAAGCTCATAAACACATAATACTTTTAAACACAAGCTTAGATCTGCAGCCACAATGGTGTGATGCTATGTGGATTCCTGATGTGTGGAGTCTACACACCTGTCACTCATGGAACTTCAAACATAACAAATACTGTGAGATTTTACTGGTTGTTATTGAACTGCCTCGCATCAGTGAGAAATTTCATGCCAAATGTTTACAAACAAACAAGCTGAAAAGTTGTTGTACTTTATCAGTGACATTGATTTGACTGAGAGAGATTGTGTTTCAGGGTTTGAAATAACACTTTCAGTCCTCTATGATATATGATGGTTAATCTGAAATAATTGAGCTCTTGAACGGTATCTTGGGCAGAACATACTCATAAACTCCAATGTTTGTAGATTCTCTCCATCCCCTTCAGCTACCTGAAATGGAAGATTGTTAACCTGTGTGATGAAGGCCTAGAGGTGGATTTGAGCTCTCATCTTATGTTCACCAATTATAAGATGTCATGTGCTTGCAATTCATTTTGATCAAACAATCATATTTACATTTATGTGGCAATCTTTGTCTGACTTGTACTCAATTAGTAAATGAACAAGGGTAGTTCAACTCAGGGAATAAAAATGCATAGACTAAGGAGTAATTGAGTGAAAATGGCTGGGTTATGAACATGGAAATTGGCTGTTGCCCTGGCCAAGAATTAAACTTGTTTTTAAATGGAATCATTTATACAGAAAAAAGAAAGTGTTTAGAAGCTAGAAAATATCTAAAGTTCAGTCATGCTGAACTATAAACATGTAACAAGCTAGAATGAGGCAGACTATCATAAGAATGTTAGCCAGAATAAAAATCTTCTCCAAATGAAGTAAATGCTATCCTTCCATTTTTTTATCAAAGCCTTAATCCTGAATGAGGTAGCCAATATGATTTCAGCTCTAACAAGGGGCTTTGATGACTAACACAGCATTTCAGGCTTCAGTGTTGAAAATTGCTCCTCAAACAAGCTCTTCTCAACTGTTATTTAAACTGACTCCAGAGGCTCTTATTTGTCCAATTTAAAGCTTTAGGGTGTCTGTTGATCTGTGCCTGTGTATACACAGATCTTGGCCCCCCCTGTACACCTTCACACCTAACTCATAGTCCTAATCAAAATCCACAGGCTTTGAATTCCTCCTCTCACATTCCACATGATGCTCAGATCTAGAGGGGTTTATGTGCTTGTGTTCTCTGTTGGCTCTAGTCCTCTCAGCTATATTTCAGTTTTCATTTACTGTGATTTGCAGTGAAATGAAAGAAAATGCTCCAAATTTCGCTTCCTTCAATCAGCTTTGGCTCAGGCACTTAATAAACAGCACAAATCTCAGCAGAGGCACGAGCAGAGCTCATCAGGGGAGACTTGTGCATGGACTGCAGTGAGTAAGGAAGGTTTCCGGTGATCTCAGAATCATGAAGGACTGGTGACCTTCTACACCATGAACCAGCATGTAACATGTCCACACCCACAGGAAGAGCAACAAATACAAGGTTATGTCCAGTTGTTATTGTGCATATCCTAGGAGTAGGAAGCAGTAAAAGAACAGTGGAATTGGAAGACAAGTAAACAACAACACTTAGGTTTTGATCATAGAATCATGGAATTTAGGGGTTGGAATGGACCTTAGAGATGATCCAGCCCCAACTCCTGCCCTGGGCAGGGACACCTCCCACCAGAGCAGGTTGCTCAAGGCTCATCCAACCTGGCTGTGAACACTGCCAGGGTTGGGGCAGCCACAGCCTCCCTGGGCAATCTGGGACAGGGTCTCACCACCCTTAGAGTAAAAAACTTTTTTCTCACATCCAGCCTAGACTTTCCCTCCTTCAATCTGAACCTAATAATAACCTCTAAGTTAGAGTAACATTAGGCATTTCATTGCTATATTATATAGAGCAGAAATAGGTTTTGTTTTTCTTTGTGAAGGAGGGTCATAATGAATCATGGTCTTAGTTTGGGAAACTACTGCCTATGTTAAAAGTAATACAGGGTGAGAGACAAAAGGATGAGTGAGAAATATCAATACAAGCAATTGCAGATCTGATAAGAATAGAAGTATTCCTTGAGGGCTCATTGATAGGCAAGTAACTTAATAACCCCCTGTGTGTTGTCACTTATCCCCTTACCTGAATGTGCACATACATATTGCTGTAACATCCCTTCTTAGCAATGTAGTTTTCACTGTAAGAAATTTGCTGTTTTCCCTGTTATTCTGCAGTTTGCTGATAAAGTTTACTATTCCTGAAAAAAAATTCTTTACTCTGTGGGATTGTCCATTATTGTTGCAAGATGTTCCTTCATAGGCTAATAAAGTGCAAACATGCACATAGCTCTGTACAATGTCTATAAGTTTTGACTTGATTTAATTTCATAGAATCAGTCATAGAATCAACAGGGTTGGAAAATACCTCAAAGATCATCTAGTCCAAACCTACCATGGTTACTAGACCATGGCTCTAAGTGCCACATCCAGTCTCAGCTTGAAAACCTCCAGGGATGGTGAATCCACCCCCTTCCAATGCCTGATCACTTTCTCCATAACAAAATCTCTTCCTAATATCCAACCTAAACCTCCCCTGGCAGAGCAGTAGTAATGGTTTATTTCATAAGAAAAAGTAATTAATTTGTGCATAGAACTAAATGAACACATTTGTCCAGAACATGCTGGTGCTCATACTTGGAATATTGCTCTTCTTCAAATTAAGTTATTAAGAGGAGAAATAAAGATGTTAGTGCAGGAAACATTGTTGTGAATGAAGGTCAATGCTTTTCTATATTTGTTTACACTGGACAACTTTAGATTTCAGATATTGTACCCTGATTGTGTTGGAATTTCTGTGACATTAAATGACTTTTAGTGCTAGCAAATGTATTTAAGTCTGAGTGCACATGTCTGCATGAAATACTCTTAAATAACAACATATTCCAATCAATACATATCTTATTCCTTATCCTTCACCATTTGCTCCATCACCCCACAAAGTTTTGGCTAAGCCTTCTCAATGGTATATGGAACAGCAGATACAGTTTGGCCTGTTCCTTTTCCTCCAGAAGGAAAGTTGTTTACATTTTATACTGCTCAGTTTTGTAGGATGTTTACCAGGAAGAGCTGGAGATTTAAAAACCCAGCAAACAAATAAAAACCTGGTATGTTTTTACTGGAAAATTTAAAACTGAAGAGACATGTTTTGCATCTGAAAAGCAAATTGCTAAACAGGCAATGGTTATTATTTTCTGACCAAAATACTTTTACACTTCTTGGAATGAAGAAGTGCAATGGAATGACCTACCAAAAATTCCTTCTCTTGAAGACTCACTTTACCCTTAGGCAGAAAGTTGGACTGTTGTGCACAGAAGTTCATAAGAGCGTTGTATTGAACAGCCAATCACATTCAAAACTTTTTGATATCAGTTGGATGCTTTTTTTATAATGAAATGTGCTATTTTAATGAAATACCAGAAGTCTATTTTTCCATGAACTTTGCTCTCACCATGGCATATAAGTGCTTCATAAAATTACCTAATCTGTGGTTTCCTACAAAATTAAGTGCCACTATTTTCGTCCTCTTCTAACTTAGAAATTGAGACACATAAAGATTAAGGATGGAATTGTCCAAAACATCCCCTAATTTTGGATGCCGAACATGAGATGTCTCAGGCTTCGTTTTCAAAGCATGTAATACTTTTATCACACTTTTTATCTTTAAAGCACAGCTTTAATCAATTTGGAGTTGATCAACTTTAAGAGCACTGTTGTAGCTGTGTCTCTGCCTGGAGAGACTGTGAATGGATGTTTAGCAAATGAGTTTATAGCTCTGTGTCTGAGAGATGAGGTACACTGAGTGTTGCAAATAGGCCTTGCCAGAAGAGGAAAATGGTGCTTCACTTCTGTTCTAGGCTTTGGAAGGGATGGTGCTCTGACTCTTTTGGTCACACATTTGTTCGCATGGAGTGCATTATAGAGGTGCTAAGATAGTACCACTTGAGCTGAAATGTCCACATGTTGCTATGCACATTAGGAAATACAAGCACTGTTCCTGTGCTGTCAGATAAGTGGTGTCTTTATATCAACGTGGTGACACACCTCTACTAACAAGCCCCAATTTTCAGGGGGATGAATTAGCTCACACACAATAACTTAATGGCAAGAGTTACCTTGTTTGGGAGTCAGCTCACTTGTCTCACTCTGCTAACAAAGCAGGCTGCCCAGAGAAATATCTGTGCCTGCTTTCCCTGATCATGACTGATACCACTCTGATGCTCCTCTTTTGTTGCAGCAGTGTGTCTGTAGTCCTACACCCCAGTTTTCCACCTGTGCCAGAACTCATGCCCCTCTCTACCATTACAGGTGCTCAGTATCTTCTCAATTTTATCTTCTCTCAGTGTCCCATACTTAAGTCTTTAATGTTTGGTGTTGAATGTATCAGGAGTGAGAAGAGAACCTGTGCATAAGATAAATGACAAAGGTTCCCAGGCAGTCTGCAAAATAACTCTGAGATGATGTTTGACAATCCATTACTTTCTATGAATCAAACCCAAGGTCTCTTATTTCCTTATAAACCACTGTTTTAGAGTAACTTTCTTACAAGTCTTATTTTTTAGTGGATATGTATCCCATGTAATGCTCCTTGCCTATGCAAGGCTATGTAAGGCTCCATCTTATGCAATAATTGCAGCTCCTTTCTTAAGGTCTCATGCTTTAAGGTTTTCTACATCCTGTGCAGACTCTCAGGGCAAGATCTGCACTTGCATCTGACCAACTGGCCAGGATGCTTAGGAAGGCAAACAGCACATGGGAGGCTTTTGCTCAGAAAGAACATTAATTTAGGTCCCTTTTCCCTTCCAGGAATTCAATTTTCATTAAATTCACAGCATTCTAATAAGGTGCTACTTGTATGGTTATGGGCATTTGGCCAATGGCCTAATAGTTCTGTAGAGATGGAGAAGGGACGAGAACACTAGATGGACTGACAGACAGAAAAATCACAGACAGATCAGTTGTTAAATGAAATTTGCTCAACAGACACTTGGGATTAAATCTGAATAGCTAAAGGAAATAAACAAATCATTTTAATTAAATGAATTTTTCAATTCTTATGTGTAAGTTACCAACCTATGGGGAAATAATGCCCAAAGTCTAGGATTTGTAGAGGGTACTAGCTGGGATTTCTAAAGTGCACAGTTGGAAAGTGTAGTCACACTAAGGAATGGGAAATCTGCTAATAAAAGGGAGGAAAAAGCCAAGGAGATGTCTCAATTATTTTTATTTTATT
>NW_008683987.1:21111-27993 GCF_000695815.1 Acanthisitta chloris | reverse complement strand
AAATGGATCATCCTTTCTGAATAAATTAGTGTGGAGGTTAATAACAATGCCCATGCCTTAATGCTTTTGGGGCCTTGAATGGAAACCAAAGTTACTGATCTGAAAGGAGATGATCTGTTGATAACTACTATCCAACTAGTCTAAACTTCAGCTGAGACATATGCTCAATTAGGTTAACACATGAACAGTCTCAATTATTTTGAGATGTGAACACCTCACTGCTGTAAAACACACTGATATCTTTGAGCTTTTACAACTTGCCTGGAAGAAATCTTCACCTCACTAAAACACACTGATATCTTTGAGCTTTTGCAACTTGCCTGGAAGAAATCTCTTTGGCAGATCTATTCAGAGAAGATTTTACTACAAGGAAAAGTGATAGAAACATATTCTTGTAACTGAAAACACCAAGGAATAAAAAAATCTTGAATTCAATTTGAGTTAAAGTATTTCACCCAGTTATAGCCTTCTTTATTTCCTTACAAAAACACACTGATATCTTTGAGCTTTTGCAACTTGCCTGGAAGAAATCTCTTTGGCAGATCTATTCAGAGAAGATTTTACTACAAGGAAAAGTGATAGAAACATATTCTTGTAACTGAAAACACCAAGGAATAAAAAAATCTTGAATTCAATTTGAGTTAAAGTATTTCACCCAGTTATAGCCTTCTTTATTTCCTTACAAAAGAAAGAGTAAGAAGCCCTGTGTGCTCTTAATATGGTGATTTTTAAAAACTTGGTTTATTACTTTTGGGTGTTACCAGCCTTACTTTCCTTTATTTCCCTAACATTTCTTTTTCTTAGAATTTGGTACTAGTAACCATATTAAATCTGAGTCTGTCATTTGTATGTCTTACCATTCCATATATTTAATGTACATCTTTAAAGGTCTTTTAGCTGCATGAATATGCATTTTGAATTTCTTACATACTTTTATTTCACTTTTGTGCCTTTTCCATTACATTTTGTAGGTATTTAACATGTCTACCATTGACTTAAACTTTTCTTGTGAGTTCTTTCTTTCCTTGTAACATCGCACTGTGTTGCTACATAAAATAATGCTCCCTTTATTTGTTCCTTCTCCAAAATACCCTTGACTACATGGTGCTGTTGGCAGTTTACCAGGCTATATTACAGCATACCACCTCAGGAAAAGCAGCAGGAAGGACTTTGTTGCCTTCTTTCAAGGATTATTCTTCCCTGAACCCATCCCTGCCTCTTTTTTTTTTTGAGTCTAGTTACTATAGCTGTCACTATTGCATGTTATTTATGAAAAATTAAACAAAGCTCTTCTTTACCTCTTTCTACACCTCAGTTTAATATCCCTGCTCCTAAATTGGATTAATAATAGAGTAGCTCCAATGTCACCTAAAGTTAACTGCTGTGTTTATTCACCCTAATGTAGGCCATGCAAGGTTGGTTCCTGTTCCCATCTCCCTGTCCTTCTGCATGCAGATGTGCAGGAGGAAAAGGGGAACAATGCATCAGGAAGATGGGAGTGGTACTTTTCCCATAAAAATCCTGTGGTCACACTCCTTTTATATGTTTCTAGATAATGAGTGAGACGAGTCTATAAGATGTTATGCAATCAGCTTTTAGTGCTCTCCTCTGGGATTGCTTTTATCGCTGATATTATTCAGTGTGAAAATAAACCTAGTCTTAGAACTGATAAGAAAGAGTGATATTATTAGCATTCTAATGCCAATGGCATCCTGGCCTGGATCCAGAGGGCACAGACTCAAGCTCTGCCAGGGGAGGGTTAGGTTGGATCTTAGGAAGAGATTTTTTCCAGAGAGAGTGCTCAGGCATTGGAATGTGCTGCCCAGGGAGGTGGTGGATTCCCCATCCCTGGAGGTTTTCAAGCTGAGACTGGATATGGCACTTAGTGCCATGGGCTAGTGACCACAGTAGGGTTGGACTCAATGATCTCCGAGGTCTCTTTCAACCTGGTTGATTCTATGATTCTATGATCCTGAGGCTCTTATCTGAGTGGTTGCACAATAGGGGAGTTCAATAGCCACTACTAACTATTTGGCCAAGCTTGGTCCCAGCTCTAGTTCAGTGTCCAGTGCAGGAAGGATTAATAATAAGGGAATGTCACACTGCATATTAGACACATGACAGCAGTTATTTCTGGTATATTGTTTAAAACGCTAACAGAATTTTGTATGATTAATGACTGCTCCCTACTGAATCTTTTACAGCCATCAGAGCTACCTTGATGCTTTGCCAGGGTCAGAAACACTAATTGTGTCCAGGTTGTTGACATATAGGACATGCTAGAACTTGGAGTTCATTTCTGGAATACCAGGCTGTTGGAACTTAACATTGGCCTGTTCTTAATCATTTTGCCAAAGAACAGTAATTTGTAAAGATGATAGAACTTGGAAATGTTCTTAGAGCCACTGGAGCCACCTCTGTGCTGTGGATTATTCTCAGTCCTAGAGATCTGGGCTGATTATTTTAATCCAAGCCTTTTGACAGGGCTTTAGTAAAATGATGAAGATTTGATTTCCATGTGAATTATTCCCTCTCTGTGTCAGCTACTTTAAATTGTTGCACTTGGGTTTGGTCTCAGAGATATACTGTGGCACAGGTTTATGTAGTTAAAATGAGACTGCACAGATCTATGGATGGACAACTGCAGAGCATTCTTAATGTGGTGACAGTAAGATTATTTCACCTCCAGTTGCCAAGCACAGGCTTGTAGAAGCATTTTGTATTGCCAACAGGTTTTGTTGTTCAGTGCCAGCTTTCTGCTTGGCTGCTTCAAATAACATCATGCATTAACAGCAACTGACAATCTCCATCAATGAGTGAACAACTCGGAGCCAGTATGTAAGTGTCAGCAGATAACAAGTGGTACTACCTTCAGTCTCAGGCACTGCCTGTTGTCTGTGTAGCCTTTTTCCTAGTGTCAAATGAGCTCTTTGGGAATTCAGGAGTTTTGGAAGATGGTTCAAATTCTCAGTGCACATAGAAAAGAAAGTTATATTTTTGTAGAATCATCAAGGTTGGAGGAGACCTCATTCCTCCAGTGCCAGATCCAGACACCTCTGAAACACCTCCAGGGATGGTGACTCCACCACCTCCCTGGGCAATATTGCAGTGTCTGAACACCCTAACAGGGAAAACATTTCTCCTCACATCCAATCTGACTCTGCCCTGGCTCACCTCAAGGCCATTCCCTCTATCCTCTCCCTCAGCCCTGGCAGGACACACATCCCCCACTTCTCTCCAGCCCTGGCAGGGACTTGGAGAGAGCCAGGAGGTCACCCCTGAGCCTCTTCTCAAGGCTGAACAAACCCAGCTCCCTCAGCTGTTCCTCACAGGACATGTTCTAGAGCTTTTCTACCCTCATTGCCCTTGGCTGGACTCACTCCAGTGCCTCAATCTCCTTTTTAAAGTGAGGGGCCCAAAACTCAACACAGTACTTGAAGTGTGACCTTCTCAATGCCACCAATTTTATCTTCCGGCAGATACTTTGAATTACACCAGTACTGGAAAAAGTTAAAATAAGGCTGCTATGAAAAGGAACTTCAAATATTACAGAAATGTTTTACATTTATTCAAAGATCTGTTTGTGATGATTTTGTGGTGAAGTGCTGATTAGTTGTTATTTTAGGAATATAAAATCTTGAGATCCTTTTTGCTTTCTCACTTTTTACAAGACCACAAGAATATAAAGACAGTATTACCTGCCCAGACAAGATGAACATTCTTATTAACTTCAACAGAAAGCAGCAGAAATAACAGCTGTTCTTGAGGGTAGAGGTTTGTGAAGCTTTCTTTGAGTTGACTGTGATGATATAGTAGTGAAAAGACACTAGATTTGGCGAAATAGATCAAATGCTGTATGGATTTTTATGTTGATATTCACTGTAAGTTATCATCTGTATTCCTGTGCTCTCTTGTGCAAATATTAAATTCCATTTTGCCCAATATTGCAAACTAAGAAACAAGCTTAATTTAAGCTGGAAGAAACCTCTCTATAGCATGTCTAAGCTCAAGGATATTATTCAAAGCTGAAAGTATTCACAGGGCAAATTGTCCAAAAGGCTGTTAGATGTTTTAGGGGGTTTAGAACCATTTTTCTAAGAGGTGATAAAAGTGATAAGAAGCAAAGTTTGATGACATTTTGGTACAACAGGTTCAAACATAATGGGTGAGGGAGATTTCATATGTCTGCAAAGGCAAATAAGTGGCCAATGACAGTGTGAGGCAAAAAGACATCGTGTTTCAGTTTTAAATTGGCTTTAATAATGCACAAGGTTTTCACTGCTTGTATCAGGCTGAAAGGTTGTTTGGGTGTTGCTAATCCATTAAGAAATTAGTTTAATTTACAAATGAAATTTGTATGAAGTAAAGAACAGGGAAAGAACACTTATGTCAGTGTTTCCCAGTTTACACTGCTGCTTGATAGAATCATGCAAAGTTGGCAGAGACAATGGTTGGCATAGCTTTTCTCTGATTTCAGAAAACAACTAACTACCATTTTCCTTGGGCTCTGAAAAGATCATTCATGCTTTCTAAGTTTTGTACTTTCAGTAGTATGAAACAAGCTAGAAGAAAAATCTCTATTAAATATTTGTCAGAAAAAAAATGTAATTCACCACAAATCCATAATTTTTCATACTGAAGGTCAAGGACGAAGGTCTATGTTCATCAAAGTCACGGAGACGTGGCTGAGTGTAACAAGGTTCCTATATACTAGGCTTGCAAAAGACTGTCAAAGTAAATGGATATGTTTATTTGGAATTGTGTAATTTAATCCACTGATCAAACTAAAATAATAACTGACTCGGGATAGCAGCTGAAGTTTATTGAAGACTATTAATCTGAGCATCAATATCAGATCAAACCCACTGCAGTTAGGTCATGTAATACAAACTACTTGTTTGGTTTGGTTCTCAGTGAGTAGGAATGTGCAACTTCAGTCTGAAACCTATGAAATGGCCTAATGCTCCTTCTGCTTCTTTTGCTTTGATGAACTTCAACTGCTGTTTGAGATGCTCCAGTCTCAGGAGTGCCCATTGCTGTTGCACTGAGAACATCACTGGTTACCTCACCGAGCTCATGGGCATGTGAGTTCCTGAATCATTTGTCCTTCCTCTAAAGGCAGAACTGCACTGCTCTCTCTGAAGCCTCTCTGAAGACCTACCTAAGCTAGCTTTAAATGGCTGAGATGGGTATTGGCACTCAGGTGCAGGCAGCAGTGTGAAGCAGTGTGTGTTGGTTGAGTTCTAAATGATTTATTCAACTTTCCTTGTGGATTTTTTCAGCCTCGCTCAGGTATATCAGCACTGACTGCAGACACAGGAAAACCAACGGCGTAAATATATCCTTAACCTGAAATTCCATCCTGCAGCCACTAATACCAGGTAGACAACAGGGAAACGATTTAAATACAAAACAGCAGGAGGTTTAACTCAGGTAATGCCAGTTAAAAATGAACAATTTCATAGTTGCTAGCAAGGGCTTGCAGGTCTCACTACACTTTTAATGAGACATTGTATAAGTTACTATGATCAGGAAAAAAATTCCACTTCAAACAAACAGGAACATTATTTTAGAGCAGTCAAATATAGGCAGTAATAAAGATTTAAAATGCCTTCACTGATGCTTTGAACACCTCACTGCCTCCAGAAACACACAATTCTGCTTTGTCTTAAAAGATGCAAAAAAACTGAAGGAAAGTTAAATACACTGATAATAGATTTAAACTGAAAATTGCATAACTGAGATTAGAATCTGTTGAATTAGATATGATGTCATATATTTTAATACTTTTTCAAAGAGTAAATTGGCAGACATCTGCGATTATAACAATCATTCTGTGTTTGAAAGAGATATGAGATTCTCATATGTTGTTAAAATAGAACCCATGTTAGGTAGAAATTGCATCTATCAAGTAAACAAATGTTAACCTGTCAAGTTCTTTTATTTTCAATCCTCTGCATACACAATTTCCTCCCTGACAATTGTATTGTACAGACTTGCTTAATCTACCTATATAATACAGGTATATTAATCTATATATAACTCTATATAGATCTATAATATACTTACAACTTAATATCCCTTAATAAACCTATAACTGTCCTTGAAAACTAAAAGCCAATAAGTTCTACTAGAAATAAAGCTGAGAACTGCAGAACTGTATGGTAGTTGAAAAAAAAATAGACTTAGACTTTGTCATACCAATAAGTCTTACTGAACTTTTGATTCACCAACAAAGGCACAAGAAGGGTGAAACCAAGTGAATTCCAGCAGTAGGTGACCTCCAGTGAAACCACAGATCTCGTGATCTTGGCACATAAACAAGAACATTTTAAGAGCACTTTAAAGTGAACATTGTTTCGCTATGGACAGCATAATTTTGTTTATTAGCCTTTTATGCAGCTTTTAATCCACAAGCTGTTGCAGATACCAGCCCAGCAACATGATACTACTTGAGCAAGATGATGCAATGTTAGTCAAATCTTCTGACAGAGCACAGAGAAAAGGTGGGTAATAAACAGGCAAAACACTACTTAAAAGAATCCTATAAATTTCTGTTCTCAAGCATTTACATGAAACCTGTTGGACATGCAGGCTGACAGTGCAGGCTGCAGTACCAATGGATTTCAGGAGTATTTGTTATTTTTAGTGGGGTAACCACCATCAGTAAAAAGATACCACAAAGCCTTCAAGAAATTGCTTCCTTGAAAAGGAGCAGCTATCTGAATCTGAGATTGACCAAACTCACTTTTGAACTTTTAATAAGGTGATTTTTAGCAATTTTATGATAGAGTCACTCCCCTCCTACCTTCTAGTACCAAACTCTTCACTGTGGTCTGTCATTAGACCAATTTTGCAAGATCTGGAACAGACATCGAATCA
>NW_008683987.1:4564-20996 GCF_000695815.1 Acanthisitta chloris | reverse complement strand
CACTGCCAGGGTTGGGGCAGCCACAGCCTCCCTGGGCACCCTGGGACAATGTCTCACCACCCTTAAAGAACTTTTTCCTCACATCCAACCTAGGCTTTTCCTCTTTCAGTTTGAACCCATTACACCTTGTTCTATCACTGCAGTTCCTAACACAGAGTCCCCCTCCAGCTCCTTGTAGGCCCTTCAGATATTGAAAAGTTGCTCTGAGGTCTTCATGCAGTGTTCATTTCTCCAGGCTGAACAGCCCCAACTCCCTCAGCCTGTCCTCACAGGGAGATGTTCCAGTCCTCTTATCAACTTTGTGGCCTCCTCTGCACTTGCTCCAACAGCTCCATGTCCTTCTTACTTTGAGGACCCCAGAACTGTGTGCAGTATTCCAGGAGAGCAGAGTACTCAGGAGAGCAGAGTAGAGGGGAAGAATCATCTCATGGTTCTGAATGTTTTACTTGCTTAGAAATGGAGTTATTTGTCACATGTTTCTTCCTGATATCCAAATAGACGTTCTGGATATATTCAAAACTTCTAAAGGAGCAGTGAGGGTCTGCATGGGAGCCAGTATCTGTCATGGGTTAAACCAAGAGCTCTAGCCCTTTTGCTCCTGCAGTTGTTCCTCCTAATATCTACTGCTGCAGTTCCTACTTGGACCTGTTAAAGAGAATTTCCCCACCATCACTTCTAAGCATGCCAAACTGCTTGTAAAACTCTGGGATGTGGTGATAGGAGCGAGAACAAGGATGTGATGTTATCTCCTTTGCCACTGATGTTGTGGTTACTGAGTCAACTCACATAATGAAGGGAAGTAGCAGCCTGACAGTGCCTGTAATCAGGGTGATAGACACCCTCCTGTAATTGCTAGAAAAGCCCTAAAGCTGGGGAAGACATAGCAACAGTATGTAACACTGACACCTTTAAGATGTTGGTTTTCAGTGCATGAAAGGCATCCACCAGGCTGATGACATTTTAAGCAAGAAGTCTGGAAAAGAGCCAAGGGGCAGTAAGGCTGGAGAGAACTAACCATCTACCCTCACCTGACCTGTGCAGACTCATCCAGCAGGACAATTTTGTTGGGTGATGACTCAGCAGGACAGTCGCATTGAGGATACAGCTGTATTTGTATGCCTTGGAGAGAAGTGCAAACCCAGGTCAAGTGTACCAGGATTTATTAGCTCAGTTATACACTGTGTGTATTGATCAGACCCATGAAGTATGACAGATTTTATTTTCCTTATTCTGGGAGCCAGAAAATAGATATTCTGAATGAGGCAGGAATTTTTGGGGAGAGATATTACCTCTTCATGCAACCTTATTCTGTATTAATTGCATGGGTACAATAGGTCAGGATAAATTTTTGCAGTGCAAGATGTCCCTGCTGCAAGCAATACATGCACTAAGAGCACAAATGGAGGTCTCAGAGGTGTAAACATCTGATTAAATGCTCCTGAGATTAAAACGTGTAGGTGCTTTGCTGTTGTTATCACTCCCCTTTCAACTCTTACATCTACATGTGTCTCTCTGCTTAGATGACTCTACACCCACCCACATGAACGTGAGTCTGTATTAACATTCACCACACTCATTTATGTAAGTTTTCAAATCCCTTGCCAGATTTTACACAGACAGATGGATGAGTCTTGCTCAAAGCTGCTTCTTCTAGTAGTTGACTTTCCCCACACTTGGGTCCTGTCACTGGTCACCAGAGACAAGAGCTCAGTATCTGCCCCTGTTTTCTCTCATAGAATCATAGAATCAACCTGGTTTGAAGGGATCTCAAAGATCATCAAGTCCAACCCTCCCGTGGTCACTAGCCCATGGCACTAAGTGCCACATCCAGTCTCAGCTTGAAAACCTCCAGGGATGGTGAATCCACCACCTCCCTGGGCAGCACATTCCAATGTCATGGAAGAGGTTGTAGGCTGCAATGAGATCTCCCCTCAGCCTCCAATCCCACTGTTGTAATTTCTTTCCTGCTAGTATCCTGCCACCTCAGAGCAAGATGGGTTTGACCACCAAACCAAATGAACCAAAGAGAAACCCTTCCCCAAAGGTTGGTATCTACAGCATTGAGTGCACATGAAAGCAATGCCTCTCACCCATCACTCCCTGACTATCTCAGCACTTCTTTAAGCACCTAAATTCCTTACAGGATGACACTTCCAGGTGTTGTGTCACACTGGGTACCATCAGTGTGCTTTCAGAGTTTTTTTATGATGGCTAAGTTCTTAGAAATAGGCATAGCACTGAACTGGAAAAAAAGTGGGAAACACATACATTAGAGCTCTCAACCTGTAGCTATTCACATATCAAGCTTCAGGACTCTGTGTTGCCCTGCTAATAATCAATGTGATGGCTCATGGTAACTAGTTCAGTGTGTATATAAATTGCTGCTCAGCTGAGGGTTGTATCTGATTTAGACTGGAAGTTAATTGGATGTGGATTTTATATGCCTTTATGTTAGTGAAATGGAGTGCATATCTATGGGACTATCGGGGAGCATAAGTGATCTGTGCGTGAAAAGAAGGTGTGGGCAAGTTTTGTACACATCAGGGTGTGTTTTTAATTTTATGAGTGTCTGTGTAGAATTTTGCATATCTCATCACCTCTCCCCTGCTTTTATCCTCCTTCTCTTGTTCTTTTTGTTCTTCCCAATCCTTTAATTTTCTTGCTGCTTTTATCTGCTTTGCTTCCTTCCTTCTATCCTGCTAGACATCTTTTCTGCTTTCATCTAGCAGATCCTCTTCTCTCTCACTCCACAGTCCCCAAACACATATCTCCAAGCTAACTCTCTTCTTTATAATCCACAGTAATAATCTCACACCCTTACTTAGTTTGGCCTTTAATCCTGTGTTTTGACAGGCTGTAGGTTCTTTGGGACAAAGAAATCACTTTACATGGTAGCTCAGCACTGTTCACAATTTGCTACAAAGACTTTGGGAAAACTCCAATAAAATGCAGATTAGTCTTGTACAATTTGATTTTGGTGTTTTAATCTGGTACTTGTCAGTTGTGTTTCATAACATCACACCCCCAGAACTCAGGTAATTATGTTTAAAACCAACTGTTGCCCAAGAAACTGTTCAGATGTTAGCTGGTGAGGAAAACAGCCCTTTTAAATTCCTGACAAAAATGAGATATTTCTGTTAAAAATAATTCTTAGCTTGCTTCTTCCTGAAATCATCTCCTGATAGGATTGTTCATAGAGGAAAAAATGTGTGTCCATCATGATCAGAGCATATCAGTCTCACCTGAGGGAAGTATCAGAGTCAGTCTATCCAGACTTCTGTGGTTAGAGTGCCTTGTATGGCAGGAGTGACACAAAAACAGATGGTTGGAAAACTATAATCTTTTCTTCATGTTGATTTGGCAACCTCTGGGATAAAATCATCTTCCAAGTGTTATAATAAGTGAACATCCAGAGTTGCTTCTGACTCTTTAAATCCTTCTTCATGTGCCCAGGTACTTGACAAGGAAACCACTTGGCACATTTTAGCAATATTTCAGACAGGTTGTGCCTATCAAGTTGAATATTAGTCAGAAATTGCTGCAACTAATTTTCTGACTAGTTCAGAAAGATAGAATCATTTTTCTGAACATGTATCCCTTACTGTCTTTACTTGAATGCTTTATATCCATCTCAGCTTAAAAACAGAGGAGAAGTTGGGAGTTACAGAAATCCTCCCTTTAGTTATGACAGAACACACAAAATACTTTACACATGAAGGTATTACAAGTTTTGATCAATAATAACTCTTTTGCAAGAAAATAAATTAAAATAAAATCCTGTAGATCTACTTGAAAGACTTCAGTTGAATTTTGAAGACAGTTTATCCAAAAAAACAATATTATCTGCCCAAATATCAATATTTAAATGTTTTATTTTTAACATGAAAATATTTTCAGATCTCAGCATGTGAAATCTGATTTTTTTTCACCTCCCTCTCCCTTCCAACTTGGAACTTTAATTTTTCAGCAGAAACAAATTCTTGAAACAAATTTCAGACATAAAATGTTTTTCCAGTTTTTGCCTCTTTTTTAGCCATTTTTTAAAAAGTTTTTGCCTCTTTTTTAGCCATTTTTTTAACAAAAAGTAAGTTATTATTTCTACTTGTTCCGTAATGAACAGATATAAAGAAGAGGAAGAATGTTAGGAAAATCATTTTACTATACAGACAGGTGACAATAGCTGTGAGTATAATTGCTGTCAGCTCAATCTGATCTTGAAGTTTCTTTCCTGAACAGATATCCCTCTGAGACCAGACTCAGGTGGAAAATGAAACTTTCTTATCCCCTGTGCCAATGCAAAAGTAACTACTTTCTAATATACAATCTCTTTGACAGATGATATGGGTTTTTTATGGGAAAGGCTGCAGTGCCTCTTGTAGAATCATAGAACCATCAAGGTTGGAGGAGACCTCTAAGAGCATCAAGTCCAACCATTAACCTGTCACTGCTGGAACCCCTAAACCCTAACCCAGATCCTCCAGTGCCAGATCCAGACACCTCTGAAACACTTCCAGGAATGGTGACTCCACCACCTCCCTGGGCAATATCCCAATGCCTGAACACCCTCACAGGGAAAACATTTCTCCTAACATCTCATTTGAATCTCCCCTATCTCAGCTCAAGGCCATTCCCTCTCTCCTCTCCCTGCAGCCCTGGCAGGACACACATCCCACACCTCTCTCCAACCCCTGCTATGGAGTTATAGGGAGCCATGAGGTCATCCCTGAGCCTCTTCTCAGGGCTAAACAAACCCAACTCCCTCAGCCCTTCCTCACAGAACATGTGTTCTAGACCTCACACAGTAGGAAATCACACCACAGTTTAGCCACCTCAGAATCCTCAGGTTTTATTGTGGAATTCGCATCTGCTTTCTCACTTCTGGCCTCAAGTAAGAAGGTCTCCAGAGACCATGGAATTCCTTAAATTGGCTGAAGAGTCCTCATTATGGGAGGAAAGCCCTAGGCAATCAGTGTATTTGAGGTAAGAATGCAAATGAAAAACAAACCAGGCAGGAGGAAAAAAGGTTTCAGCTTGCCATGTGTTGTGATGTAAGCTGCCACAAAACTTTGGGCAGGCTCTAATGCTTCAGTGAGAACTCACCTTTCATTTGTGCTATTTATACAATATTATTATATTCATTTCAGACAATTTAATGCAAATACTGATGTTTTCTTAGCATACCTAGGATGAACGTGAAACTATCTGTTTTAGAGGAAGAAAAACAACTGGGAAGAATCTGCATACTCCTCACTATGAGTGATACATATACATCACTATACTGATAAATATATTCTTTATTTGTAACTTCTGTTTATTTTCAGGCTCTTATGTCCTTTACACTTTCTTTGTAAGTTCCCATTAAAAATTAGTCCCTTGCCATTTCTCTAAACCATTTCTTGCCAAGGAATCTCTTTCTCAAGGGGGTGTGACCTTCAGTGGGCATAACATTACCATTGTCATCTCCATTGCAAACACAATTACTACACTTCACTGCTCCAGGCATCATTCTCTGACACTTCCAGTCCTCAGGAAGCTCAGCTGATGCTAACAGGACTATTCACATGACCAAGCTATAGGTATATTTTTGCAGCCTTCAACTGCTTTCCATTTACAAATTTTCCATGTCATCTGCAGCAGAGCTGACTTTGCATCAAATGAGATGCTGGTGATGCTGCAAGGGCCTGTAAGTTCTCATGTGAGTATGAGTGGGGTGTTAATGTTTCTTGTGGATAAAAGCACCACTTTTTTGAAATCTTAGGAACTGCTGGTCGACTGCTGCTTTGAACAAAAAGTCACAGCAGGTATCTAGATAGCAAAGGGGGAAAGTTTTTCCCTTCCTTTTTGTACTTGTTTCATCATTCACCTTTGTTTAATCTCTCCAGACTAATTTCTCAAGGGCATTTCCCATTCTAGCAACGTCTCTGGGGAAGGTTGTGTGACTTGTGTGGTACCAGGAAAGAAAGTTTCCTTTGATACAAACCTCATGGCTTTGATGAAGACCTCCAATGTAATATGCATATGGCTATTATTAATACTTACTGAAAAATCGCTTTGACACACAAACTCTCCAAAAATTTGTATGAACAGACAAATAGTTTATGTTCCGATGCATCCAAGGCCAAAATCTGGTTCAAGTAATTCAAAAACTAAAGACTTTATGTATGTTGATCACAATAATGATTTGCAGAGGTTTGCAATGATTTCTGAGCATCCCTCTGGACAGTCTTATGTCCATGGACACATTGCCAAGATTACTCCAGGTTCAAGGTTACTTCCAAGATTGCTTCAGTGAACATAAATCAAAAGCTATAAGCTATCAACACTCTTCCTGACCCAGTGAACATAAATCAAAAGCTATAAGCCATCAACACTCTTCCTGACAAAAAAAAAAAATCTTCCCAAGATCAGTGAAAATGAAACTTTGCTGCTGTTGTTACAAGGTCTTGGTATCCACAAATGTGTACCCTGTTCCCTACTACACAGTGCTTGTCTCCCCCAAAATGTTTTTCCATCAGCATCCCATCACTCCCTGGATAAACACAGTGCTCTGAGTTTGAAAAGGACACAGATAAGAGTGATGACAAGGAATAGAAACAATACTAAGAACAACATCTTCAAGCAAGCACCATATACTTTGACAAGCAGAGCCAATATGTGAGGCAGTCAGATATGTCACACGCAAGACAGGTTGTTCTTGGGGTAAAACATAGAAATATGTTTAAGTATCAAAGTTTTATTCAAAGATCCTTGTTCACATTTAGATGAATTTGTCCTTGTGGTACACATAATGGCATATAATACTCCTACATATAAGGAAAAGAGTTAAATTTAGCTGCTGTCTTCTTGCAAGTGGAAAAGAAGGAAACATACTAATTTACAAATTTATCTCCAGGCTTTGAATTGGGTTTTTTTCAGAAGGGGACGGAAAAACAAGAACTAATTTGTGTGTAAATGTCACATTGATTCAGAAGTGAATCACTTGAAATGCTAACAATTTTAAGACTCAGTCTTTTCATTTTTAGGTTCCCAAAGTTTGCAATCGCTTATAACTAATTAAAGCATTTTGGAACCACATTACTTTCAAAGCTATCCTTAGCCAAAATTATCTATTCACCACTGATTTTCTTGATTTAGCTGGCTGAACAGCAGCAAAAGCAGATAGATGTAAACATTGGAGTCAGATCAGAAGAGAGAAAGGTTTAAGCAGTAAAGTTTGCAATGGCCTGATACCAGAAATCCATAGGAGCTACTGGTGAAAGGACAGAAGCCTTAGCTCAGAAGCAGCTTTGCATTTCAGTCACTGTTATTGTCAGTTAATCTCTCTTTGTAGCAGTATTAATGGCTTTCCAGAACACCCACAAAGAAAAAAGAAAGACAATGAGAGGTAATCAATGAAGATGTTGAGTGTCTCATTTAAGCTGTTGTGTCTCAGAATCAGCAGCTTATGGTCAGCCCTCACCAGAATTGTTTAGGGTTACACTGTGATCCGATTTGGATGAAAGTCATGCTGTTATGCTGAGCAGACATGGGAGAAGACACATGGTAAATTCTAGATTTAGTAGTGAGTCACTCTTTTCATCATGGCTTGTAGCAAAGGGATTCATTGTGTCATAAAAGGACCTGGATGTACAAGGTTTATGGATCCCCTGTGTCAGAATCCCCATCTAGCAGATTTGAAAGCAGGAGAGCTCACTTTGCCTTATTCATGGCGTGATGGGCTAAATCTCCTAGAGAACTGCAACAGTGGGTTTTGGAACTAGAAACCTGAGCAATATGGAATTACTACTAACAGAGACACACAAATTCAAGCCCTTTTCTGCCAGCTACAGAATTCTGGAGGTATTCTCTCTGATAGTGGATGCATTAGGAAGAGCATTGCCAGTAGGTCAGAGAGGTGATCCTGTCCCTCTGCTCAGCCCTGGTGGGGCCACACCTGGAGTGTTGTGTCCAGTTCTGGATCCTCAGGGCCAGAGGGACATGGAGTTCCTGGAGCAGGGCCAGGGGAGGGCAAGGAAGATAATGAAGGGACTTGAGCTCCTCAGTGATGAGGAAAGGCTGAGGGAGTTGGGGATGTTCAGTCTGGAGAAGAGATGACTGAGAAGGACCTGATTAATGGATTCAAGTCCATGAATGAGAAGTGCCAAGAGGATGATCAGACTCTGCTCAGTGGTGGAAATTAATAAAACAAGAGGGAACAGCAAAAACTGATGCCCAGGAAGTTCCACCTGAATCTGAGGAAGAACTTCTTTGCTGTGCAGTCACTGAGCACTGAACAGATTGCCCAGAGAGGTCGTGGATTCTCCTCACTGGAGATATTCAAGAACCATCTGGACACAACCCTGAGCCATGTGCTCTGGGCTGGCCCTGCTGGAGTAGGGAGATTGGACCAGGTGACCATTGTGGTCCCTTCCAACCTAACTGATTCCGTGGCTCTGTGATAATGGACCTCAGTGTTAGTTAGAGGCAGCTTTGGTCTGCATGAGAATGAAACTCATTCCTGTCAAAAAAATTCCCTGTTCCCCTGGAAGCATCCATTTGGACTCTCCATGAGGTTTTCCCCATCCCTCTGTACGTGCTATACGTGTTGCTTCAATTAAAAAACAACAACAACAAAGTTATTAGAAATTGTGTGTCCTCAAAAATAATGCCAACACAGTTGAGCATTTATAGAAATGGATATTACCAATGTTGCACCCACAATTATGTGGTGCAATCCCTGGTGTGTTTTGTAACTGGATGTTTCTGAACTCTGCCAACCCTGTCAGTAAGCTTGTGTTTTTACTGTGGTTTCAACAGTGTTGTTTTTCTAGAGCAGAGACCCAACAGCTGGACCCAATGACATTGGGAAGGATACCCCTAAAATATTACTAATGGAGTGATTTAAGTTACTGTTCATTAGGAACATTGGGTCAATGCTAATTATGTATTTTTCCAGTATGACCTATTTGAAAACACTCTTTTTCTTCAACAATATCTACAGATACTAATTCATATTGCAAAGTTTCTATTTTCACTTCTATTAGTCTGAAGGTGTAAAAAAGCATTCAAAACACTGTGCAAAAGAGGGATGCTGCATGCTATGAGTGAGCTGACTTCTAGAGTTATTGGCACTACAAAATGTTAACATAGGTTTAAACAGTCAAGTCAGTGTCCTAGGGTCACAGGATAATTCAGGTGTGAAGGAATTTTGGGTGTCTCTAGTCAGGCCCCCTGCTTGAACCAGGTTCATCTGTGGTCAGGGCTTTACCCAGATGGGTCTGAAAACCTGAGACAGGAGATTTCAGAAGCTGAGATACCTGCTCTACTAATGAACTATCCTTATGGTGACAAAATTTCTCCTTTTATCTACTCTACAACTCCAGTTTCAGCTTTGAATTTGCTGACATCTTCCTATGATACCCCACTGTGAATATCCTGATTCTATCTCCCCAGTAACTTCCCTGTAGGTTTCCCCTGGAGCTGTGTCTTCTCCTGGCTGAACATGCACATCTCCCTCAGCTTCTCCTCACAGGACAAGTGCTCCAGCACTGATGGTCTTGGTGCACTCTCCCAGAATCATGCCAGTTGATCAATGATTGGCTTTTTATGGGGGGACACAATACTGGATGCATGTTGTACTTGTCATCTGATAAGTGCTAAACAGAGGGGAATAACCCCATCCCTGATCTGCTGTCCATGCTCTGTCAACACAGCCCAGATGCTGTTGGTCATTCCAGCTGCCAGGGCTCACTGCTGGCATGGGTTCACCTCACTGCCCACCAGGACTCCCAGGGTGTCCTCAGAAGAGCTGCCTCTCAGGCAGCCAGACCCCAGCCTGGATCACTGTCAGGGATTATGTGCCTTTGTCTGACCCTGTTGAATTTCATAATTTGTCCTCAAGGTGTGAGTTAAAGGAGTCACCATGTGTGGTACCATCCCAATCTGTACACATAACTGGGAATCAGGCAAACTCACACAAGCCAGGAGAAAAGGAGCCATTCCCCTTTCTGCTTTTACCTCCCTTGGGCAAATCATGTCACCTCTCTGTTTTGTGCTGTCATCTGCAAAGGCATTTACTGGTATATTTATTTCCCTTTGCAGAGCACTCCTGGTGACATTTATCAGCAATATTTTCCTGAAAACAGGAGAGGCTAAAATAGAATTCTGTGTGATTCATAATTAATTTTGCCTTTGCCACTTTTTATGTTTAATATTTTATCTTTTAGCTCATTTTTCCAGGCTCTGCTGTAGATGATCAGTCATCTGCTGATACTCTTCCCTTGACAGAGTGTTTAATAGGCACATCATGATGTCGTGAAGTTTGGCTTGGGATTTACTCATTGCAAGAGTAACATCCCAAAGACAATGTTTCCTGACAAGCTGAACATTGCAGAAACAAGGAAATCTCCTCCTTGGGTTGTTCCCAAGTAAAATTTGCACATAATTTTTTCAACAACTGTGGGACATCTGCACTCTGCACAGAAAAATCCAGGCCAAACTTTCACACTGTGTTTCCGTCTATGATTCACACTCTACACCCCATGCAGCAGGGTGTGACTCTGCTTGAGAACATGTTTGTGCAGATCCTCACTGAATACCTGTAAAACACTCTGCTTATTTCTGACAGAGAAACAAACTTGCTCAGTAAGTCAAAAATGCTCCTCGGCTATCACAGTTTTCACACAGTTGTTTTGCTTTAGAAGGTCCAGCACGTGCAGACAGTACTTTGGAAGTGTCTGTTGGAGATCAGGCATTCATTTTATGAGAAATACAACAGAAAGTATTGATTCCTTCCACCATTTCATCTGTCAGGCTGTTAGCAGCAAGAAGAAGCTGCTACCTTCTAGAAATGGTTTAAAAGGTAATATCTGAAGTGACACTGCTCTCCCACCTGATCTCTCAGCTGTCTGTTGTTTCTCCCACAGCACAGATCGTGCCACAGGTAGCTCGACTAGAACCTTTTATTGGTAGACTTAGAAGGCACAATGTGTCTTCTTTATGTGATGTTCCCATTTGATGTTAGTGAGATCTCATACCAAGGCCTCAGTCCCTCCTGAGAGCTGTGTCAGCACTTTTGTCTAAGAAAGAGGCATCAAATGAAGTCCAGACACCCACCCAGGTTTTCCTTGTGGACAATAAAAGGCATCTAGAAACAAGCAGTTCCAACTCTATTTCATCCACAAACACCATAACTTCTTTCATATATATAAATACCTAAAGAAAGAAGGACTTGGAGGAGCTGCATACAGCAGCTTATTTGCAAATACCACTAGGATCATAATTCTGATTTGAAAGAAAAATAACATTCAGGCTCAGTGAAAACACACAGCAGACACTAACCCTGGAAAAGAAGAAGTATTGCTTGGGTCTATTTTTCTCTCCCAAACCAAGATGTGCTGTCCTGACATTTTATAAATGCTGTAGGTGTGGTCAGCAGTAAATCATGACTGTTCTGGGGAGTTCACTCCTCTGCACCTTTAGCTGTATTATGCCTTGAGGGCAGCTGTCTCACAGTGTACTCATGAGCAGCTCAATACTTAGGCAAAGAATCTTCATATTCATGTTACAACATGGAAAAGAATATTTCTGTAACATTGGTACTTTTCCAGTTGAATTTTCTCATACCTGATGATCATCTTCATACTTAGGGCTCTTGAAAAGAAGTGTCTTGGCTGTGCACACATCTAGAGCCTATAGTGTTTTGGCATTTCTCAGGAAAATGATGCTTGCCTTTCTGACAGAGTGCCAAGCACTAAAAACTCCTTCCTGAAGTATTACAGTTAAAGAAAGCAAGTTTAAAGTGAATGAAAAAATCAAAACAAACAAGACAACCCTTCCTTATCCATTACCACAGTTTGCAAGCTTGCAAGTAGAAGATATAGACCAGCAAATTAGCAAAATAAAAGCTGACAAGTTATGCATTTTGGTGCTTCTGTTGCCTGAAAGAAGTATTTAGGTACCTAATGTCGGTGGTATCTGTGTGATAGTATAACACTATAGCTGTTAGGTCTGAGCCAGCAAAATATCTAGTCCTTATTGAAGGGCAATGGTGTGACTAACACGGCTGAAGTTGGCTTCATTCTTTCTGCTCTTCTGATTGCTTTTTGTTCTTTGACTAGACTAACATATTCTGCATCATAGAATCATGGGATCAACTGTGTTGGAAAAGACCTCTAAGATCATTGAGACCAACCCTACCGTGGTTACTAGCCCATGGCACTAAGTGCCACATCCCTCAGCCTCTCCTCATAGCACTTGTGCTTGAGTCCCTTCACCAGCCTCATTGCTCTTCTCTGGACCTGCTCTACCTTTGGTGGTTTTGACTACTAATACATACATATATATATACATGTATAAACCAAACAAGGGGTAGTTATGAGGAGGTTATATCAGGCAAAGCATGATTACATGGATTGCCTAGAAAAGCTGCAGGAAATGAATTCTGAGTGACACAATAAGTGTAAAACGAGCACAATTAAATATGGAAGTTATGAAAAAGATTTTGTAGCAACTGGCAAAATTAAAAAGTCTTAGAATAGTATCTGAGAAAGCTAAGCCATAGTCGAAAGGTAATGTTATCAGAGAGTTTTGAATCTAGTTACATCCATCTTAATGAGTGTATTCAAATTAATAAGTTCATAGCTGAATAAAAAAAGAACAAGAGAAAGTTTATATCAATATGCAGCAAATAAAGCTCTAGACTAATTTATACATCACTGGTAGATTTATGAACTAAGTGCCTCATCCAATTTCCATTACAACCAAAAAGGAATTCAGATTAGGTCCCTATATTGCACTTCACAATTTTTTCAATTAGTATTTCCAATATGCAAACCAGAAAGAAATAAGCTCTACTCTTATGCTGTCATGTGACACCAAGGGTTGCAGTTACATATTCTTTCCTTGTTGAAGAAGCAACTTCGTCCTGGAGCTATTTCCACACGGTTATTTCAATAGGTTATTCATCACAAAAAATCCCTGAAAATTTCAACATATAATAAAGTCCTGTTAGGATCCTTTCTCAATTGTCCTGCTCTCAGTTCTGTCTCTGAACCAAATATAAAACTTTGCTATTAGCATGAGCACTTCAGAGCTCTTTGTTGCAAAATATCTATGTTTTTAGCAGTAGACCTGACATAACCATGGTTAGACTGTTGTAATGCTCAGCAAGCACCTAAAGCCCTTTAAAACACCATATCTTTGAAAGGCAAATATATTTTCACAGCAGGACATTGTGACCTTTGCAGTTGTGTAAAGTTGGATCTGCACTCTCTTCTTTAATTTTCTTAACATTTTCTTACACAGACAGAGGTATGATGGAATATATTATGGAAAAAGCAGAGCCCAAACCTCCCATAACATAAGATTGCAAGGGGAACAGCCAAATACATTTTAGCACAGTGTTTATAAGTGCCAGGAAACTCCTCTCATATAAAATTTAGAGCAGAACTTCAAATGTAGAATAGATGAATTCATGCAACAAAACAGCTGATGCTCTGTAAGTGTAGACAGGGCATACAATTTTCTTAAAACACCAAGAGCACAAAAATCTATTTTTCCATAGAAACAATTCAATTGTTGCACATGAATTTAATGAACATTTAATTTAAAAGGAAGTTCAGGAAAGGTTAAGCACAATTCATTTAGATAATTAGTAACATTGCAGTGAAGGTCCAGGGGTAGTATCTTTATGAGAGATCCCTGTGCCAAGTCCACTCCTTCAGAGTGTTGCATTATAGACAAGCTTCAAAGCAATTTGAAAGCATCTCTGGCTTCACTGATACTAGTCTACAGTCTCCAATGGCAAATGCACGTGGTGAGCATTGACTCAGAGAATGCTACCTCAAAATAACTTTCTGAACACCATAGGTCAGATATACATTATTATAAGTCAGGAGTAAAGTACATTATAGTCATGTGTATGTGCAAACTCTGTGTATTTAGACACAAAATTTTATTACACACAAAAGAAGTAAAAGTTGCAGTTATAGGTAAAAAATCTCTTCCTAATCTCCAAGCTAACCCTCCCCTGGCAGAGCTTGAGTCTGTGCCCTCTTGTCCTGCTGCTGGTTGCCTGGGAGAAGAGACCAACCCTCACCTGACTCCAACCTCCTGTCAGGGAGTTGCAGAGGGTGAGAAGGTCTCCCCTGAGCCTCCTCTTCTCCAGGCTGAACACCCCCAGCTCCCTCAGCCTCTCCTCATGCCACTTGTGCTCCAGTCCCTTCCCCAGCCTCGTTGCTCTGCTCTGGACCTGCTCCAGCCCCTCAATGTCCCTCCTGAGCTGAGGGCCCAGAACTGAGCACAGGATTCAAGGTGTGGCCTCACCAGCACCGAGTGCAGGGGCAGAATCACCTCCTGGTCCTGCTGACCACACTGTTCCTGATATCAGTCCTGAACATGTAGTTCACAGTCCTCTGAAAGCTCCTGATTTAGATCACCCAGACTGACACCTCAAACTGATAGAAAACTTTGACCTTGAATAACTTCTGTACCGGTGTTCTTACCTTTAAAAAAAAAATCAGTTAATTTGAGTTTTGTGGGAGCGAATGAATTAATGCTTCTAAAGCACTCTGACACCCTGGAGGAAATGAATAATTCTACCTTGCAGCAGTGTTTGAATAATGTGAGGCAAATAAGGCCATGGGGGATACAGTGAACAGTGAGAGGCAAATGCAATATACAGCTGTGCACTGTTGGAGTACTGTCTGCTCTTTGTGCTTAATGAAGCAGGGGTCCTGTGTAACTACAGTCTCAGAGTGTATTCAGGAAAAGACAGCTGAAATAAGGTTTCTTGCTCAATCATAATTCTGGCATTTCCTATCTTTTTGCTCACTTGACTCTGAAACCTTAGCAATGTTCTTCCATGTGTAAGATTATTTGTGTTTGAAAGACATCAGTCATTCCAGTATCTAGGCAACACTGCATGAAGTACAAACAGCAAATCTTTCATTACGGAGGAAGTCACTTGCTTTCATCTCTCCCTCAAGAGGAAATAATCCCCAGCACAGTGGATCCCACAGCATGCTCCCAGGAGCAGCTCTGGCTTTACTGAGGCACCTGAAGTATTCTGGGTTTGAATACTCCTTTAGATTCGAGGACAAACTTATCTCTAGTTGCAGCATGCTCCACAGGAATGCTCTGCCTTTACCCCAGCAGAATGGAAGATTCTGTGACTTCAGTGTCACCATCAAATGAAATAGCTGCAGGAGCAAAGCAATTACTGTAAGGTAGCAAAATGGAGAAGCTGAACAGACAGGCTATACAGGCAAACAGGCATTTTAGGGGATTGCATTGAATCCAGGGTTGCATAAGGAGCCACTTTACAGCAAATTAAGGTACAGCTTATTTTCTTCCATCCATGGTAGCAGCTGGGTCACTCAACAATAAGAAGCTGCAGCTTCTGCAGATCTTTCAGATTTCATTGGAGTAAATTAAAATCCATTTCTGAGGTAGTCAATGGTATGACTTGGTTCAGCAAGAATTTGGCTGATATGGACTAGGTGAGGCAGGACTTCTGAAGAAAAGATATACACATATTCCTATACGTGTGAAGAAGTCCTTTAGAGCACAGTACACCCCAAAATGTTAATCAGAACATGCTGTGAGAAAAACAACTGCCCAGGCAAACCTGCTGGGTCTGTTTTTTGGGAAGAAACTTGCAGATGGGCTGTGTGACTACAAAGTGTCCCCCTTCCTGATGGAGCCTGAAAGGAGGAAAAGCTGAAGTTCCTTTGCTTCCAGCAGACCCATGCCTGAGCTATACTCATATATCTTTATGGTCAGATAGGGAAACAGCACTCTTGGCCAGATGATCCTACAGGCTGATTATAACGTGTAACAGAGGAAGATCATTGAGAGTGCTCAGCTCTCTTTTTCCAGTAAGGATGACTGGAATGAGGTATAGATCAATACAGATGTTCAGCTTACTGCATTCATTTTTATTTGACTCCTTCCAGAGAAGGCACTGTGCACTGCAGATCCCTTTGTTACTTACTGTTCCAACTCCACCAGGATCTGAAGAGTATGAAGCCTCTCATCTCTCTTTTTGAAATAGTGTTTTCTCCCTGAATGAAATTATTGTCTACCTCCAACACCACCTTCCATAGCATACTCCTAAAAAGGCTGGCAGCCCATGACTTGGACAGGGGCACTCTCTGCTGGGTGAAGAACTGGCTGATGGCCCAGAGAGTAGTGGTGAACAGTGCCACGTCTAGTTGGCACCAGTCACTAGTGGTGTTCCCCAGGGGACAGTGCTGGGCTCAGTGCTCTTTAATGTCTTTGTTGATGGTTTGGATGAGGGGATTGAGTGCACCATCAGCAAGTTTGCAGATGACATAAAGCTGGGGGGGAGTGTGGATCTGCTGGAAGGCAGGAGGGCTCTGCAGAGAGACCTGGACAGGCTGGAGAGATGGGCTGAGTCCAACGGGATGAGGTTTAACAAGGCCAAGTGCTG
>NW_008683987.1:0-4519 GCF_000695815.1 Acanthisitta chloris | reverse complement strand
GGAGAGCACCAGGAGAAAGGGACCTGGGAGTGTGGAGAGACAGGAGCTGAGCAGGAGCCAGCAGTGTGCTCAGGGGGGCAAGAAGGCCAATGGCATCCTGGGCTGGAGCAGGAACAGTGTGGTCAGCAGGACCAGGAGGTGATTCTGCCCCTGGACTCAGCACTGGTGAGGTCACACCTCAAAACCTGTGCTCAGTTCATTTAGTCCCTCTTAGATGTGTGCAGGAGTTTGGAAATGCTGACTCCCATCCATCCAGGGAGTAGCAATCATATTTTCCCCTATAACTTCCATACCATTATTCTTTTACCCTCAGTCATCTTCCCACACTGGAATTTTATTCCTGTACTGGCATGCAAGCTGATATCCCAAATCCTTTATGATCCTCAAATAGCAACACCTTCACAATCTATATTGTTTCTGTTCATCAGGTCAGAGACCTAGAGCAGTGTAAGAGAATCCTAGCAGAGCATCTGCTAAAGACAAGCATTTATCTGTGCTTTAAATCTGATTATTTAAATCTGCATCTAAGAATGAGGCTGTAACCTTCTTAATTATGCAGAGATTTTGCTAGTGTCAACTGAGACAGGAGATTCAGCCAAACTGGAGGTGTGAATTACTTCCATTGAATCACCAGCACTTGGATTCTCTCATAATCAGAAAACTGTGAATGTTTCTCAAAGGCTCTTTGTTCTCTGTTCTCCTGAGGCAGCTGCACATTCAAGACTACTTTGGTAATGTGGATGTGCGAGGAGGGAGAGACAAAGGAGGTGAGAGGTTGCCCAGGGAGGCTGTGGCTGCCCCAACCCTGGTGGTGTTCAAGGCCAGGCTGGATGAGCCTTGAGCAACCTGATCTAGTGAGGAGGTGCCCAGAGCAGGGGACTGGGACTGGATGATCTGTAAAATCCATTCCATCCCCTAAATTCTATGATTCTATGAGAAGAGAGAAGGTATTCAATGAACAAGAGATGCTTACAAAAGAAGTATTTTCACCCTGCAGCTTCAGAGCAAAATACTGCAGTCTGAGCACTGCCCACTGGTGTATTCTCCAGGGCTATGCAAAATATATTTACTGTAAAAGTATTTCATTGTCCTTGTACTGTATTTAACAAAAGCAATGAAATGAAGTTCCATTCAAATGAAGTTTCATAGACCTTAACTAGGGAAGGTTTTTAAGGAAAATTGAAAAGGAGTTTTGCACCTCTGAGACTTCATTTCAAAGAACATCATCGTGCTTGAGATTTTTTTCCTTCTACTATGTGTTTTAATCTCTAGACAAAACTGTCTTTATGGTTCATTCCTACATTCTGTCTTCATTCCATCCTTCTTTTGAAATAACTGTCCATCATTTTACATTTTTCTTTTTAAAACTCATTCCATCCTTCTTTTGAAATAACTGACCATCATTTTACATTTTTCTTTTCAAAAGTGCTACATAGATGTACTGCTGTAAATAGTCTTATTTTTTATCATTGATAATGCTTTTTGTTCAAAACATGGTTTCAAATAAATCCTGTTTAGTGCCTAATATACTTTGTTAGAATAGTTACCAGATTTCTGTATACATCAGACAACTTGTCCTCACAAACTGCTACTCAGAAGAGCTTAGATTATTTGAATTTAAAGCTTTAAAAGTCCTGTTCCCTCCTGTCAGGCTTTTGATTGAGTTGGATTTATAGATTTATAATGTAAGAACTGATTAAAAAAAACCCCACCAGGCCTTGACACTTGACACATTTCAGCCTTGAGAAAATATAGCTATATAAAGGACAACAGCACCATCTAAGAAGGTCCAGAGAGATGTCAGCTCTAAAATGAGCTGTGGAAAATCCACTTGAAATCAGCCATTTCTGAAGCACAATTTTTCAGCTAAGCTGAGAATATCTGCTGGAATTTGTTTGTGATTTCAAGAGTTTGGCTCTTTTTGCTCTTTTGTTTTAGCTTAGGGCACAGTTACTGTCTAGCACAAGCATTTATAAAAAAAAAATAAAAAGGAAAAAAGCCACAATAAATTTTGCAACATCTTTGGAAGTTCAAAGGTCTAGTCTAGTGACTAGACACAAATGTAAGTTAGTTCCTTAATGATCATTTCTGACAGGCAGCCAAAATATCTGGCAAAATTTCTTTAAGAACTGGCCAGAAGATTTAGATCTACTGAAGACCTATGTTGTTAGTCAGAGTGAATAAATTCACCAGGTTTTGTTTCTGTGGTAGATGTGGAGTTTTGGGGGACACAGTTATTTTTACACAGACACAACTTCAAAAGACTGTGTAGTTTGTAGGGACAAGGACATCATTGGATCTACCAAAATCAGTGTAAAAAAGAACTGCTGTGTTTTGCCTGTGCAGGGTTGCACATTCAATTTTTAACAGCTCCAGTGGAACGAGCATGACAGAGGGAGATGCTGTAATTTTTCTCAGCATCTGTCAATGTTCATGTTAATGTAGAGATCCTTTTTTTTTTTTGCTGCTTGGTGGGGCAAAAATTGCATGAAGCCCTCAGGTCATGGATATCTTGCTTGAAAAGTGACTTCTAGACAATATCTGGTCCAACCTCTTTTGCTGGTTTTAGCTGGAGTAGTGTCGTGGTTTAAGAGGCTCAGAAAAGTCATGAATCAAAGAGGCTAAACTTCTCCATTTGGTTAATTCCTGTCCTTTGACCCCTTTTCAGCTGAGTAAAGCTGTATCATGTTGCATCACCAGTTCATAGGAGACACCATACTACTGTAGGTTAAGGTGTTACTCTGATGGAAAGCATCATCTTCCTATTTTTTTCTTCTATTTCAGCTGAAATATTTCCAGGGAATTAGATGAGTGGGAAAGGTGTTCTGCCCTGATAAAGATAATTCTAAGTGCATTTTCTACATGAAAAGGTATGCAGCCATAGTGAAAAGTGGTTTCTGTGACTAAGCTACCCTTGCAAAGTAATTTTACATTTGAGGAGTAGATGGCCCAGATTTTTGTCTTTTAACTAAAGTAAGATAGAGTTTTCTGCACTACAACTTATCTCTTCAAAGCTGAAAGCTGATTGAATGTAAAGTTTGTAAGAGTTAACACCTAACAGGCAATGAAAGTCTCTGTTAGTGGAAGAAATTTTAAAACATGAAATATACCTTAAATTGTGATAAACATGAGAAATAAACCTGAAAGTTAGGTTAAAATGAATTTTCCTCCCTTTAAGACTGTAGGAAAAAAAAAGAGGAAGAAACAGTATTATCCATTCCCACAGGACCTGTTGTCATCAAGTGCAAACACTACTGTCCTTCCTGAATATTTTAATCTTTTCCAAGAGAAAGGAGCTGAGATTGATTTCTAGTAAGTGCAATTGAAGGAAAAAATGGAAAGACAGGAATGTCAGGACAAGCAATCATTTTGTGTTATGGCTGGAAGAAAAAAAAACAACCACAAGCTCTTCATAGTTACACTGTCACCCCTGACAATTTCATAATAAATGAGCAGATAACAAAATGGTACAGCAAGAAGAGAGAAATAAATGACTGGAGAAAGAACTGGAGTAGGACTAGCTGCATAAGTTCAGGCTTGAAGAGTAAGTCAAATCTCTTCATAAGTGCTGTAAGAAGAGGCTAAAGTGTTAGTCTTTCAAATGGAAATTTCCATTAGGCAGGTGGATATTGTATTTAAACATCTGTGCTCAGAAATGTAACTGGAAAATCTGTGTTCTGCACAAATCTTAAACACAGCCCCACACTAGCCATTTGGAAGAAAGTTAACTCTACTTCAGCCCAAACCAGCACATGTATGATGTGTCAAATGATCATTTGAGCTGGTCCTGGAGAAAACAAGAAAGCAAACCAACTTGGCAGTAATGCTGTATTCAAGAGTGACAAAAGATCACTTACATTTAGTTAAAACCAATATTGGCATCAACAGGTGACTCATCACTATCTGTAGCAGTAAAAAACTTCCACAACTTCCCTGGGCAACCTGTGCCAGTGTCTCACCACCCTCACAGGAAAAAACTTCTTTCTCACATCCAACTCAGACTTTCTATCCCTGGATCCCAAATTCTCAAGCAGGTTACTCAGATGACAGTTAAAAAACTGATTGGAGTTTTCTCACAGCATGAGTAACATCCTTCCTAAGTGCATGTTCAGTGGTGACACAATCCTGAATCTGATTGCTCCACAAACATTGTAATCAGCATATTCACAAAACATTTGTGGTAAAAGCTACAGCCACTGTTATCACGGCAATCTTTCCCCCTTTAAATCTGAAAACTCTAAATAGCATAAACTAGGAAATTTCATAATTCATTGTTCAGGTAGGTGAGATCTATTCAGGGAGGAGCACACAACATGCTAATCTAGTAATTCATTGTTCAGGTAGGTGAGATCTGTTCAGGGAGGAACACACAACATGCTAATCTGTGGCTACCTTTACCATCACTCACAAACATTTCATTTGGTTTAATAAAAGTGTATTTCTTCTTCCTTGCCTCGTTTAAGAGCACAGCAACTCATCACAACTGTACGAGAAAACGCAACAACAGAGGACACAACAG
>NW_008683986.1:386-2762 GCF_000695815.1 Acanthisitta chloris | reverse complement strand
GCGCCTGCCCGGGCGGCGCGGCCCCAGGTGATCCGCCGCACCACCTACGTGTGTCTCACATCTCCTGGTGAAAGGATGAGAGGAAAAAACGGCTATATTTGTACAAACACCGCGCTCGCCTCCCCGTGCTGGGAGGGCTCTTTGGAGAGATCTTAAAGAGCCTTTCCGAGGGGCTGATATAGATATAAGGACATTTCTACATCGCGTCACGTGACATAATTACCACTAGAATCAATCAAGATGAATTGCACGTCAGCACACGGTGGGGATTTTTTCTTAGTTGATCCTGTCCAAACCCTCTTGTGCAATAGATGGATCTTGTTCAATGCATTGAAGCCTCCTGGTTGCTTGCAATCGCAAAAAGGAAGACATGACTGAGTTTGACGATTGCAGTCACGGCGCATCCAATATGTATCTGCCAGGGTGCACTTATTACGTCTCATCCTCAGATTTCTCGACGAAACCCTCTTTTTTGTCTCAATCGTCGTCCTGTCAAATGACTTTTCCTTATTCTTCTAATTTACCTCATGTCCAACCTGTGCGCGAAGTAGCGTTCAGGGAATACGGATTAGAGCGCAGCAAATGGCAGTATAGGGGCAGTTATGCTCCTTATTACTCAGCTGAAGAGGTGATGCACAGAGACTTTCTGCAGCCTGCGAACAGGAGGACGGAAATGCTGTTCAAAACGGACCCTGTCTGCGGCCACCACGGACCGTCTCCCGCCGCCTCCAACTTCTACAGCTCGGTGGGGAGGAACGGCATCCTGCCGCAAGGCTTCGACCAGTTTTACGAGACAGCCCCCGGACCCCCGTACCAGCAGCACTCCGAGGGCGAGGGGGACGCGGAGAAGGGCGACTTGAAAGCCCAGAACAGCACTTGTAGTAAAACACCTTCGAGCCAGGAGAAGAAAGTGACACCAGCGAACAGCGCCGATTCCCCTTCTGGTGAGGCTGTTGCAGAGAAGAGCAACAGTTCAGGTAGGTATCAATAGTAAATTGGGGGCAAGAGTACAAGGCCAACACTTTGTCAAGCCGCATTTTATGTGCAATTTTATAAGCATCCAAAGGATTTTATATATCCTATAAGATTTCCTTTACCGTTGTAAAGCGTGTTTACGATAGGAAACCAATTTAGGTGGGCTTAAGGTATTCTTGGAAGAGGATATTAATTGTTATTAAATTGTTGATTTGGCGGGGGGAGATGGGGCGATTTCACAGGTAGTGCTCAGAGCTGCCCTCGAATTAGAGCTTAAGGTCTTCGTTTGTTTGGGGCGGGGGGGTGTGTATGAGAGGAGTTTGAGAAACTTGGAATTTTTCCAGCCCATTTAAATATCTCTCTGTATTGCTCGAAGAGCTCTCTTTTAAGGAGAAGTTGGGAAATATTAGCTTTTTTTTTCTAAATCACCCGGAGATTACTGGTCTCAGGAATATTTTTTTGAATTGCTAGAGGGCTGCTTTCCAGGCAATGGGATATTACCAAAGTCTCAGATCAATTCCTGACTGAGCATGTTCGTAGCAGCAGTATAAATCAGTTTCTTCTCTCTTGAATTTCAGCGATTCCCCAGCGATCAAGGAAAAAGAGGTGTCCCTATACCAAATATCAGATAAGAGAACTGGAACGGGAATTTTTCTTCAACGTGTACATAAACAAAGAGAAGAGACTGCAGCTGTCCAGAATGCTCAACCTCACTGACCGGCAAGTTAAAATCTGGTTCCAGAATCGAAGGATGAAAGAAAAGAAACTGAACAGAGATCGACTCCAATATTTCACTGGGAATCCCTTGTTTTGAGGAGGAAAAAAAAAAAAGGAAAAATAAAATAAAATTTAAAAAAAATCAAGAGAAAAGGAAGAAAGAAGAAAAACAAATAGCTCAGTCTCTCTGAGCTACCATCTGAATGCAAAAGTAAATTGGTTTACATGACACATCCACCCTGCGGAACTCAAAGTTTCATTTTCATGTGCAAGTCCACACACTGAATGGCCACTGGAGATTTCGGGGCTTTGCGGAGGAGATTCCTGATAAGGGGAAACTAGGGTAAATCCGACTGTCCACTCTCGAGTGTTTTTCGCCAAAGGTGCTTTTTTTGTCTCTCCCACAGTACCAGCAATGGACCTGCAGTGTGTCTGGTAGTTTTTGCTTACAATTCATTGAGTTCGGGGGGGCTCTGTTGTTGCTTTTGAGCTAGGATAACACTTTCCTCCCCTTAAGTGAATGCGGTTTATTTAAGAGATGGTAAATGTACGCTCACTATATATAAAATATATATATATGTTTCTATTGTCATCGAAAAGCATGGGCCGCTGTCTTTTTCATGTGAATAAATGGTTTCTAGTAAAGTTAAGGTTATAACTTCCTTGCAATGTATGGATTTCCAT
>NW_008683986.1:0-330 GCF_000695815.1 Acanthisitta chloris | reverse complement strand
AATAATAACGAGAGGAAGCCTAGTCGGGTTATTTTAAACGCATTTTAAATAAGTTATAGTTGAGATGCCTAACTCTCCCTTTGTAGGTATGCATACCTTCTCCGTTCGCTGTGCGGCAGAGCCAACATGGCTGTCTGCACACCATCACTTCTGATGGTGCTGCAATTACTATAAACAACGAAAAAGGCTTTTTGTTTAACTGGTCAGGCTCCCAGTAAGCCCAGAATCCTCAACGCCATTGACTGTTTACTTGTTAGTGAAGAGCAAGGCAGAAAGACCGAGGGCTCTCAACGAGTCAGACAAGAGGGAGCTATAAACAATTGGCAGTAG
>NW_008683985.1:0-962 GCF_000695815.1 Acanthisitta chloris | reverse complement strand
CCTTTGGTTTATCTCTTGTCTGCCTGTTATGAGGAAAATCCTGTTAAAATACAACACAAGTATGCTTAGCTCTCAGTAGGCACATTAATATCCTTCTAGTGTAAACAGTTTGTTTGACAGGGACCTAGAATCTTCCTAACTAGCAGAAAATGGATAATGCTAATAGAAAAATCGGGGGGTCATGGCAGTTCTTAGGTGTTTCAAAAGATACCTCAGAAATTCTCTTAAAGAAACCTTATTTTTAGCTGCTCTGGCTACACAACAGTTTGGTCCTACTGTTGTAGTGATTTTGCCTGTGTGTTGGTGTCCTAGGCAAGTATTAGGACCTTAAGGTCCTACTCTGTGGGTTTTTTATGTGCTGTCACCCTAGAGTAGATCTTGGTAATATTAGGGACTATATGCTCTGCTAATCCAAGATGTCCCTCCTAAAACAAACACATATTGCTCTACATAAAAGCCTTCTTTTGCCTTTAAATTGCATTCCTGTAATCACTATATAATAAAGTTAGGAAGTTTTCACTGGTTACTTGTTTCTGTTGGAGGTTAGTCTTACTTTTTATCTTATGCCTTACTTCAGTTTCAGTTGTAATCCCAGAACCATCAGGGCTGGAGGAGACCTCTAAGATCATCGAGTCCAACCATTAACTGTCACTGCTGTGAACAGTTTTCACACCTCAGAGACTTTCACAACTCTCTGGTGCTGTCACCACTCTTCCCTGTTGTCTTCCTCACATTTTGCCTCTGTGTTCTCAGCTGCTTCTTCAGACCCAAGATGAGAGAAATAGTCTTCAGTTCTGTCTGTAAAATTTGAAATAAAGCCTTTCTTAAACCTTTCACCTACAACTGCTGGTTTATCCAAACTCAGTGTGTCTTCATCCAGTGGCAAAGAAGGGTTTCAGCAGGCTGATTTGTTTGTTCCTGTGGGTCTCCATCAAGGTCCTGCCCTTGGCACACAACAGCCC
>NW_008683984.1:2126-2870 GCF_000695815.1 Acanthisitta chloris | reverse complement strand
GGTGTCCCCAACCCAACCCTGGTGTCTCCAACCCACCCTTGGTGTCCCCAGCCCAACCTTGGTGTCTTCAACCCCTGAGGGTTTTTTTTGCCTCCGGGGGGGTTATTTACCCCTGGGGGGAGTTATTTATCCCCTGAGCATTTCTGCTCCCTCAGCTGCGCCTGAACAGCATCAAGAAGCTCTCGACCATCGCCTTGGCCCTGGGGGTGGAACGGACCCGCAGCGAACTCCTGCCCTTCCTCACCGGTACGGGGTGCACAACCTTGGGGGGGCCCCGAGTCAGCCCCTGCTCCCCCAGGTCACCCCGACCTCCCTCTGCCTCACCTTGATCGCGTTCTGGGCGGGTTTGGGGGGCCAGCGGCGCCTGAGGTGGCCCTGCTCCAATCGGCGACTGACGTGTCCCTGCTCCAATCAGACACGATCTACGATGAGGATGAGGTGCTGCTGGCGCTGGCCGAGCAGCTTGGGACCTTCACCGCCCTCGTGGGTGGCCCTGAGTTCGTCCACTGCCTCCTGGTACGCACCTGGGGACCCAGAGCACACCTGAGGGGGGTCAGAGCACACCTGGGACCCCCCAGATGACACCTGAGACCATCCAAGGGATTCCGTGGTGGGACCTTGGTGGGGCTGGTTGATGGGTCATTGGGTGGGTTGGTTCATTGGACATTGAGCTCCATGATGGGACCTTGGGGGGACTGGTTGGGTATGCAGCTCCATGGTGAAATCTTGGGGAGGTTGGTTGGT
>NW_008683984.1:800-1421 GCF_000695815.1 Acanthisitta chloris | reverse complement strand
GGGGTGGTTGGTTGGTGGGTTGAACCTGGAGCTCCACGGTGGGACCTTGGGTGGGTTGGTTGAACCTTGAGCTCCACGGTGGCACCTCTGTGTGCCCCTGAGCCCCCATGCACTCCCTGGCCCCGTCCCTCAGCCGCCCCTGGAGAGCCTGGCCACGGTGGAGGAGACGGTGGTGCGGGACAAGGCGGTGGAGTCTCTGCGCGCCGTGTCCCACGAGCACTCCCCGCCCGACCTGGAGGGTCACTTCGTGCCGCTGGTGAAGCGCCTGGCGGGCGGCGACTGGTTCACCTCGCGCACCTCGGCCTGCGGGCTCTTCAGCGTCTGCTACCCGCGCGTCTCCAGCCCCGTCAAGGCCGAGCTCAGGCAGTGAGTCCCACCTGGGGGTCCCCAGCCCAGCCTTGGGTTCCCCGACCCAACCTTGACATCTGCGACCCACCCTTTGTGTCCCCAGCCCAGCCTTGGGGTCCCCGACCCAACCTTGACATCTCTGACCCACCCTTGGTGGTGTCCCCAACCCAGCCTTGGTGTCCCCAACCCAACCTTGGTGTCTCCAACCCAACCTTGGTGTCTCCAACTCAACCAACCACGGCGTCCCCCACCCTCACCACCCTGCCGCGCCAC
>NW_008683984.1:0-644 GCF_000695815.1 Acanthisitta chloris | reverse complement strand
CAGGCCCGGTGTCCGCAACCCATCCAACCTTGGTTTCTCCAACCCAGCCTTGGTGTCTCCAACCCAGCCTTGGTGTCTCTAACCCAACCTTGGTGTCCCCAACCCAACCTTGGTGTCCCCAGCCCAACCAACCATGGTGTCTCCAACCCAACCTTGGCGTTCCCAACCCAATGTCAATGTGCCCCAGTGTTCTCCAGCCCAGTGCAGACTCTTGCTGTTGTCCCCCTGCTCTTTTCCCCTGTCCTGGCCCCTCGGGGAGCTCCCCGAGGTGCCCACCCTACCCAGGTGTGCCCAGGTGTGCCGTGTGCGCAGGTACTTCCGGAACCTGTGCTCGGACGACACGCCCATGGTGCGCCGCGCCGCCGCCTCCAAGCTGGGCGAGTTCGCCAAAGTGCTGGAGCTGGAGCACGTCAAGAGCGAGATCATCCCCATGTTCTCCAACCTGGCGTCCGACGAGCAGGTACCGCACACCTGGGGGTTCTAGGCACACCTGGCACCGCCCCGGGACTCGCTGCTGGTGGTGGAGGCCCTGGCGAGAGGGGGTTCCTGGGTGGGGGTCGGCGGCTCCTGGGGGTACCCGGGTGCTACCTGTGGGCTCCCTGTGCACACCTGTGCGGCGCAGGACTCGGTGCGGCTGCTGGCGG
>NW_008683983.1:0-4206 GCF_000695815.1 Acanthisitta chloris | reverse complement strand
CTGCCCCCGAAGAACGTGACCGAACCCTGCGCTCTGCCCTGGAGGAGCAGGACCCTACCCAGGCTGGGGTTGTGCCCTGCACATGGCAGCACTGTGCCCCCGAACCTTCGAAAAACCAACAGCTCTGAGTCCCGGGTGATTTACCCCATCCATGTGGAAGCTGGGCAGGGGAAACTTATCCTGAGCAATTTTCCACAAGCTGTGGCCACCATAAAGGAAAGTCATCAACCACTTCTCCTTTGCTGTGTTCAAAAACCGTAACAGCCCTCCTGGATTTATCATGCGATGGTGCATCTTGAACCACCATTTCCCACTTGCTTTTCCTTTCACACCTCTATCAAAACACACTCCAAGGCAGCAATGTTCTCAGCTTTGCCACAGTGCAGCTCCATCTCATCAGAGCCAGTGCTTACCATTGCACTCCGGCCAAGCCAACATGGCAGTAAAAGCAATTGCTCAGCCCAAATGTTCAGCTCCTAATCTGATGAGAGATACACCGAAAACTATCAGTGTGGGAACTGCTCAGGATCCAGGAAACATGACTCTTGTAGCACTTTTCCTTGCAAAATTACTACCAAGTCAGGGAATGTTCCCAGAGCTGAACAGCACATGTCCTGTTGTCGAGACAAGATTATGGGATTGCATTTCCATAGGAACAGAGACCATGAGGTCAGCTGTGAGCAATCTCCCATGCTGTATTTTTCACTCTCTAGGCACAAACACACACAGCTTCCCCCTCTAGCACAATGGAACAGACATCATTATTTCCTGTGTTAAGTCATGCTATAATGAGAATTATCATTAGGGGGTCAGGGAAACATTCCCTCCCTCATCCCAGTCAGTGTTTGGGAATAATCAACAGCCTCCAAGAAATTCATTCCAGGTTTTACTCTAAATCCAGGACTTCTCAGAAAATTTTATCCTTACCTAGATCTAAGTACAACACAGATGTAAGCAAAGACTTCCACTGTGTGCTTTGCCATCCATGTCAAGGATCTCTCCTGACACCTCCCTTGCTGGTCCTTCAGCAAAATTTAAAACATTATTTGAAGGGACTGTTACATTTTCCCAAAACCCATCCCTGACTGTTCAATGACAACTTCAGGATGTGTGTCCCCAGGTGCAGCAACATAAACCACTAGCACTGACTGGTCACAGAGCAGACCTAAGGTCATCAGAAACGTGTCCTTTCCTGGGATCTGTATGTTTCCTCCAGGAACGTGACAGGCATGTGTCTTGGGTTGTATTTTTACCTCTGCATATATAAAATGCCCACTATGCCTGTTCATGTTGTAGCCTGGTAGGCAATTTTTATCTTCAGCTGCATACAGTGTCCTCTGGGAGTCTAGAAGTGAGTGCAAATCAAGAAAGCAGGGCTGAAATTAAGCTGTCATAGCACCACTTAGGGTTGCACCCACAAGCTGCTCAGTGCTAAAAACAAGAAAAAAGCCATTGCCACTAAGGCTTTGCCTGTGGCTTCAGCACTGCTTTGGAAGGGCTGGTGAGGTGAGAATGCAGGGCTGCCACGAGTGATACTATGCTCTAGTAACACTGCTTTTAAACCCAGCCTTGTCCTCGCTGCACTGCTCATAGCCACATGCAGTTCAGAACTGTATTCTTCACACACCAACATTTCTTACTTAAAATTGCCAGTCCCTAACCCACATGTGACAGCCTAAGGAGTAGAGTCAGGTTAAAACCCAGCTGCTAAAACAATTGCTCGGTGGTGTGGGCTCAAGCTATGCTCACTCAAGCAATGTTCACCCTCTCCTCTCCTCCCTAACTCTCTGGAACTCGAGTTTTCTCATCATCTGCTCCCTCCTCAAACTCTCACTGACTCATTAACACCTGCTTGCTGCTCAGGCATCATTCTTCCATGGATGTCAGTAGAAGCAGCTGCAGTTCCCAGGTGATGGTCACCTCCAACAAACTCCTTCCCACCAGAGCAGCATACCCAAGGCATGTCCAGAAGGGTAAGTGATGCTGAGAACAGCTACATCCCTCCTAACCCGTGCTGCGTGGGAAGCACTAGGGAACAAAGGCAGGCAGTGAATCAGAGAAATCCACGGGGCTTCCTCTTTCCCCGTGCCCTGGAGCTAAGACACATTACCACTTGCCCTTATCTTTTACAAAAGGTGTGACTAGAAGTTATCACCCCCATTTACAGATGGGAAACAGGGCTGAGAGCAGGAAATTAAGTCAGAAAGTGAGTCAATATCAACCGAATGTTGATATCAGGGCTTCCTGTCTTCACAGAACCCATTTGCTCAGGGCACCTTTCCCTCTTGTCATCGTTTACCAGTTACAGACCAGCTCCCTAGAAGAGTGGCTTAACCCACTGACCCTCACACACTTGACACTCAGACTGGATGGATTAACTGTCCACCTGTCCCCTCCAGGGCTGTAATATCACACTGGCTGCCAAACAGAGGAGTGATCCAAGCTCATTTCACAGTACCACCAATGAAAAGCACTGTAATTTCCAATCTGTGTCAGAGAAGAGATACAAAGCTACACTGACTTGTATGGCATGTTTAGAGCTTACCTGTGCACTTTCCAGAGAGTGACTTGAAACTGCATAGTGATGATAATGCCTTCATTGCTGTGTGTGTCCTCTGTGCTGTGCCACATGCACATCATGCAAGGGGATGTAGCTCTTTTTTCAGGTGAATGCAAGAAAGAAAAGTTCAGTCAGAGCTTTAGGCTTAAGGCAACAGCAGTAAATCTCAACATGCAGCTTCCCCATTCAAGGTCCAACTTCACACTTGTTGAAAGGCTCTATAACAGCGAAATGAACAAACTTAGTTTCTGACATAAGATGAGGGACACGATGAGAGACAAGAAACAACCAAGTGATAAAACCAATACTTATCTACACAGTTCATATGAATCAAGAAATTACTTGAAGTATATTACTCACTGTAAACTACATATGTTTTTTGGTATTTACCAGTGTGGCTTATTCTGCCAAAGGGTAATGCCATCCCTGTGCTACAGGTTGTGGTTTCAAATTGGTATTGCTGGCAATGGAGTACAAATGCAATCTACGAGGTTTCACCATCACTCTTTGGTCACTGTTGTACATAATACCCCAGGAGGGCTGAATGTTACAAAAAAACCCAAAAAGAGGGAACACTAACGTTCCCTAGGAAGTTCCTACTCTGCCTAGTCATAGCTTTAAGCATCAGGGTAGGAGCTGGATCAGGATCCCAGCTCAGGGATGCATAGGAGCATGTATATGGCACACACGACCATACGGAGAACATCAGAGACAACCTGTCAGCAGAGTAAGATGTATTTAATTCATGCGAAGTGATGGACAGCAGCTGCTTCCAGCTCCAGCAGAAACTCAGCCCAGGGAGCTGGTGTGCAGTGGTTATTGGTCTCCCCCCACAGGGTCTGTTTAGGTATTAAGACAACAGCTGCAAATTAGATTTGGATTTGGTTTACTTATATAATAGGACTGTACACCAAACTCAGCAGCTGCTTTTCCCAGAATAAAGGTCTGTGATTTCTTTGACGATAAAGAGACTTTTTCTCCTTTTTTTTTAAGCAAGCGATGCAACAGATTTACATTAAGAAATGCATACAAAATGGGGGTTACAGTGCTGTGCAGTGACCCCTAATAGGTTTTGGAGCACTTCTGGAGGCAGTCAAGCACGATTTAGACTTTCGCTCCCCCCCAGTTGCTCCACAAATGTTCTTCCTCTTCAAAAGTAACCTCAACACGAGCTACACAAGAAACCTTTCTCCAGTACCTCAGTCTCTCCACTTCCATTTTCACCGACCAATGCCTCCTTCTGCAGCTTTGAAAGAAAGCAAGAACCGAGGTTTTTATGTAAAAGCGCCCTCAATTTATTAACCCACGAGGTTTTTACGTAAAAGCGCCCTCAATTTATTAACCCACGTTTCTGACAGGAGCTGAACCCGGTGAGAGGAAACAAAAACTTAATACCTATCGCAGTAATCTCCACACTCCGTCTGAAACTAGAGTATAATTTAAAAGGAGAGTACCCTAATTTTACTCTGAAAAGAGCAACTGCCAGTTTATGCTATTTTATTTCTATTTTTCACCAGAATATTCAGTCTCCGTAGAGACTGTCAAAAATTGCCAATGCCGACTATATTTCAAGTCGTCATGGCGGGGTATTGGGAAAAGTTTTCAATTAGCAATAATCGCGCCTCGGATTAACCTCATTGGCTACG
>NW_008683982.1:0-9087 GCF_000695815.1 Acanthisitta chloris | reverse complement strand
CGCGGTCCGGCTCCGCCGCCCCGGCCCCGGCAGTGACAGTGTCTGTGTGTGTTCGCTGAGCAGGGCAGGGAAGGCTACAGGAATTGTCCCCTCAGGGAATTACAAGCGCGTGTTTGGAGCTCTACCAGGAGCTGGGCCTGGCGCGTGAGAGCTGTTTCCAGCTGTGCTGATAGGCACATAAAACGTGCCGACAAATGCTCTCAGCGCTGGTTTTTTGTTAAAGCAAAAGTTTGTAAACTATCTGTGAAAACACACTCTCTTCAACATTACTGTCTCAGTGTTGTTATTTAGGGTTTATTACAATAGTGCTTTAAAGACAAATAGCTACTTTGTTTTTTGCTATGAACTACTTTTTTTCATGTGAAATTTGAACAGGTAAAGTACTTTTCTGGGAGATGAATTTTGCATAGCATTTTATTTGGCATAATAATACAAAGTAAAGTGTCCCAGATATTTTTGCACAATTATTGCCTTGTTATGTTTGGTTCTTAATGCTTCATTTTGTTTTTGACAGTTGAGATTATTGATTCTGTACTGCATACCAAAGAAACACTCCAATCGGAAGTTAGCCATGTGAGAGTCATTTTGAGGCATATCAACTGATGCAAAAGAAGCTGATGGTAATATTTACAGGCCTCATGCTGTCATGACTGCTGGTATTCACAGGACGGAGGCATGTGAACAGCTTTGGCTTAGTGCACAGGCTGCTGCTTTTTCACTCTGAGATCAGGGGAATTTTTTTTTACTATAATTTAAGGGTAGTTGAGTAAAAGGCATAAGCATAATTTATGACTATGTTAGTTAAGTGTTTCTGAAGATTCATGAAGATTTTTGCATGTTCTTCCCATCTGGAGTACACCATACCTTAGGCGTGTGTAGCTGCAGGGCTTGTAAGTATCAGCACCTGAAGTCTGTGATTTGTGCTCCATTTTGCACAGGGCTCTGTTCCATAGGTCATGTTTCTGAATATGGTATGGGAATTCAGTCACTGAGCAGTCCATTTTCTGTTTATATATTATTTACCTGGTTGTGTGCTTTCTGTGTACATAGTATCTCTCTATTCCCCTCTATTTGTGTGCTTTGTATGTACAAAGTATCTCTGCATTCCTCAGCTGATTTATCATCGCAACACTGTTGTGACGATATATAAATATATGAATCTCATTTGAAGGTTTTGCAACTTTAATTTTAGATAGCCAGCATGGATCTCCCTGTGCATATTCCAACTAGCTTTGCACACACAACAGAATCCCAGAGATGGGTTGACAGATTCAGAATCTGTACGAAAAGCTGATGTCATAGGTAATAAATGCTCTCATAGGTGACAAGCAACTCCAGCTGACTGAGTCAGGTGCTCAGACGCCTGTAAGGATGTTGTACTCGAAGTAGGAAGTGATTTAAATACTACAGTGCTCAGAAGTAATTATTTCTATGTTCCTTTGAGATTAGGATCCAAAGCCCTTTAGTAGATAAATAAGCTCTTTTTTTTTGCACTGAGGTGAAAAGACAGCTTGGAATGGGGTTGAGGACATCCCTAAGGCTGAGAGATGGAATAAATCAGTACTCTGAGGAAATGCTGACATCAGAAAGTAATGCAGACCAATACTGTTGAGTTTATAGAGTTTGAAATGGTTGGATTCAAGATCTAATAGATATTTTGGAGGGGTTTTACTTCAGGCTTGAGACAGTGTCCCCTAGTAAGTGGCTGGAGCACACTGGGTACACTCCTAGATCATGTCTTCCAGTAAGTTTAATCCAAAAATCAGTTCATGTGCTTTGAAATCTATGTGAATCAAGTAAGGCACAGTAAGTGGGGACAATTGGGAGACTCACCTCAAAACTATGTCTCTGACCTGAACTGAACTGTACATCTGGACAGACCCTGTGGGGGTTGTTGTCTGAAACTGACAAGGAAATTGAGTCAGGAACACACTGTTGCTGTTCCAGGTTTGCTCACACTAGAAGCATCTTTGCATACGAAATTCACTACTTCCCTCTGAAGGCAGATGTCTGTACTTTCTGGAAGCAAGTTCCTGTAGCAAAAAGCTGCTGTCTGTGAACTCCTGCAGTATTGTAGAGGTTAAAGAACAGAAGTTCCAGAAAAAGGGAGGAGAGAGTGTGTGGAGCCAAGACAAAGGCATTCAGGGACATTTCTGCTAAATGGCAGGAGCAACTGGGGTGAGGTACTAGAACCAACTGCTGATTAAGGTCATTGGTTAAGGCAGCTCGCACCTGTGAAGCTATTCCCTCTCTTCACATATTCTTCAGTACATGAATTAGAATCTTTTTTGACAACAGTTTGTCAACATAGTTTTTACTAAGACAGGTTGGGGGTGGGGGGAAGTGGGGAAGGGACTCAAAGCCCAGGTCGTCCTTGTCTATTAAGTATTTGGGAGGAAGGATATGAAAGAGGGAAAGGTTATGTCAAAGGCTGAACCACTTGAACTTCATGGGTCAAAATTACTTACATGAGGAGTGACAATAGATAGAGGTTTTTGTTTAGTGTATTTAGATTTTTGGGGATTTTTCATGGAGGCAAGAAATACAGCATCTGTTTTTCCTTTTTCTCAAACCCTTACTACTCTGTCATATTTCATGCTTTGTATTCCTCTAATCACTTCTAGTACAGTAAAAATTGTATACTGCACAGTTTATTGCATTAACCTGGAATACTCTCTTCGGTACTAACCAGCAGAATGCATGGCGCTTATGGCTGAAATGTATAAACAAGCAAGTAAACACCACAAGAATATTACCTAACAAAATACAGCTCATCCCTTAGAGTTAGCATCTCTGTTCTAGACTGAAGTGTTACTTTTTATTAGTAGTTATAAGTGGTTTACAGGTTTGGGGTTTTTTTAGTTGTTAACAACAAACATTATTTTACCATTTGTTAACGAACCTTCACTTTAGACATGGAAAGCAACTTGACTTTTCTGCAGTGATTTAATGCAAGTGACTGAAGTTACTGCAGTAAATGAACATAGTAAAGTTTACTGTGAAGATCCTGAACTGATGACCTATAAAGTAGAATCCTTTCTGATGTAATGCACTGCAACAAGCATGGCAACTTCCCAATGAAATTCTGAAAGAAGTTTTGGTTTTCTTCGATCCCTGATGTGATAGTAACTTAAAACATCTTAACCTCAATGTTTTTTTCCTAAATTGCTCTTGCAATTTCATGGGATTTTTGTAGTTTGTCTTGGGGTTTAGTTGGGGATTTTTTGAGGTTTTTTTTCCCAGCTTTTTCATGGTTTTTAAAGCAATTAATTTATTTGGAAAAAAAAAAAAAGGAAAATGCCTATATGGAAACCTCTGAATTATCTAAAAATGAAGACAATGTGATGCTTGAATTTAAACAGTTTCAAGTACATTTTTCGATTGTTTAATTCCTGGATATCACAAACATTCCTTCACTTCCAATTTTCAATCTTTGTTAATTTCAAAGCCATATCTGCTCTAAGTCTTGGAAGTGTTTTTTTTTTATTTGGCTACTATATGTAAACACATCAGATATTTTTCCTTAATGTCATAAAACCATACTGAGTTACATTTATGTGACTATCATAAATGAACTATATAGAAAAAGAAGGGACAGATGTACAGAGCTTGATAAAGAAATAAAAGACATTCAGTGGCATCTTGTAATACTTTTTGTCCCTATGACTTTCTGAAGACACAGAAAGTCAGTAGAAGGCTCAGAAGATAACTTCTGAACCATGCCTCAAAGTAAAAATCACCTGTCCTAATTTTTTTCAAAGTATGATAAAATTCATTTTAGACTCTTTCAGGACTTAATGGCTTTAAGAAACAAGTACTGACTTACACAACCATGGCTTTTGCTTGCATGAAATATAAACAAGTCAATTATTGAAGAAATAGAGGTAGGCCTAGCTATGTGTAAAGGAAGCATCTAGGACATTTAGCACCACATCAGTTTTAACCATCACACTAAAACATGCTGCAGTTGGCACTTCAGTGGCTACAAAATCTTCAAGATGTGTTGTTTAGTACATTTCTCCTTGTAGAATCAGATATTAATAAATGTCTAGTTGCAATGAACACCTCTCTCCAATGTATTTAACACTTGTAGGTGAGACCCCAGGTCAGTCAAGTGTTGATGAGTGCTTCGCTAGAGGTGAGTGCTTCTGCCAGCCCCTGTCTGAGTCCAGGGACAGTGCCACATCAGCAGTGTTTTAACATCATTGTGCAGAAATACCTTTATGGGCTGAGGTTTAATCAACATTTATACTGTAAAACATCAGCTGTGGCTCTGCAAGACCACACCAATGCTGATGTTTGCTAAGGTGCAAGAACCTAACCACGTGAATGGGTAGCAATGTAAGATATGAGGTAGATACCAATTTTATAGTTACATGTATACAATTATTTTTAGCAAGTGCAGCAAACAGCAAAACACAAAGCAATTTGTGCCTTAGATCACAAGAGTTCAATTTCCATAACAGCTCACAGAACTTGTGCCTGCATACTAAAGATAGAATTCAATAATGATTACAGCTGGTGCTGTTATTGAATTGCATAAGGCAGAGTTCAGAAAGACCAGCTGAGATCATAGCCCTCTGGAGGCACATGCAGTGAAAAAGTAAAGGAAGAGAAATCTTCTGTTGATGATTCTGGAAGAAGAATAATGGGATTGAGAATATGGGCACAAGAAGGCGGTGATTGAGATTTTCATCTAACATTCATGGGACAAACAATGAGGCCCTTTACAACATGTATAGCTAAAACTCATTTTGCCGTGACAGCAACAAGACTTGTACTAGGTCAGATCAAAGGTCCATCTAGCACAGTATCCAGTTTATGGCAGTTGCAACAAAGAATGGTCAGAGAAGGGTTCAAGAACAGAGCATTTACCAATAATGCAATGGGTGTTTTTGTCTGCATGTCCCCTTAGCCATTTCTTTCCCAAGCTGAATAATCACCTTTGAGTACTTCCTACAACATACTGGCTTTGTGTTGAAAGGATCAGAATCATAAACTGGCTCATGTTCTTGCATAAAGATGAGAGTACAAGTTCTGTTCTCTTTTTCTGTTATTTTCTGGTACTCTTTTTTTTTTTACTACCTTTGAACACTGAAATGAAAATACTTATATATTATCTGTGATAACAAGAGATGATTCTTGGGAGATAATGGTCAACTCGAAGCTCAACTTTCTATACAATTATTTCTCTGTACCACTTGTCTGCGTCACTTTACATTTGTCTACCCTGAGCTTATCTGGAATTCTTTCAGCCCCATAACTCCTGGCAGCAAATTTTCCTACTTCAGTGTTCCTCTCCTTTTTCCAATCACTGAAGAGTACCTGGAACAGCAAGAGTCTCAACACACAAGCCTTTGAGATCCCACAGGTGATCCCACGACGGTAACAAGTATTTGTTTAGTCTTTGAATTTAAAAAGATATATTTCAAAAGGTTATGTGGAAGGAAAATACCTGTTCTGTAATGGTATCTGGTCAAGAATCTCTTCAATGGAAAATGGAGAACAAGAAAAAAAAGGAAGACATAACAAGAACATAGAGAGACAGAGACCTGAGTGACAAATAGTAGGGGAGGTAGTGATGAGACACAAGCTAGACAGTCTCACTAACTGATGGAGAATGTTTATTTCAGTAAGATTATCTGATCAAAGGTCTTGTCAAATGAGATACTGAGGAAAAGTGGAAAGCCATAAACAAAATATGGAGACACAAACTTGACACAGACATAATAGCGACAAAGATAAGAAACAAACTGCTTTTCAATAAACTGCAGGCAAACTGGGACTTTGCACCTGATAAGGATGCAAACCTGAGGGTCTATAATGCTGGAAACAGATCTGTGGAGCCATGCAGACTAATGAAGGGGAAGAGCATCTGGAGGAACCAAGGATGAATAGAAGGAATGGGGTATAAAATGGACCAATCGTATTAAACAGGGCAGTCAGTGCACTTGCCTGACTGAGCCCAGCCTGACCACCAAATCCTATCTTCTTACTAGATCTTTTTCTCTCTTTGCAATCTCACTATCTATCCCATGTATATATGTGTGGTAAGGATGAAGTGGCAGCTACTGTGGGTCCTGCATGAGTGGATTTGGTACCACGGGTACCTTTGGGAATGTGGGTGTTCCCAGGTGCTACTGGAGCTAGGGAGGTCCCAGTATCTGCTACTGGAGCAGGTGGAGGTCTCAGCTGCCAGCTGCCGCGGTGGGAACAGCGTGTGTCCTGGAAACCTTCTACTGGGAGGGACTGGTGTGGGTGAGGTGAGTGAGTGCTTCAGCACCACCTAGCTGGAGCAGGACCACAGTCACTGCTCGTGTGTGTGACTGGTGCTGGATGCTGAGGGTGGCTGGAGCCAGGACCTTCTGTAAAATGGGTGTGCATGTCTCATTTGCTGACAAGCTTCCAGCTGGATTCAATGGTGAGTATGAGTCATTAGGTTCAGGCAGGAGTATCAGATAGGCAAGGATCCAACCTGTCATCCATAGCAACCTGTGAGTGTGGTGTGCCTGTGGGATGAGTGTGAGTGTGATATGTTTGCAGCAAGCATCCAGCTGCACCAGCCAGGAATTAGGTGCTCCTGAGGCAGGTGAGAGGGCTGGGATCTGGGCAGAGGTACTGGTCGAATGTGCATGTGCTTGGGCATCCAGGGAGTCTTGTGTGTGTGCCTGAACTAGTGACCTCCTGCCACTGCCAGCCCAAGAGAAGGAGAGGACATGGCTTCCCATGCTCTGTGCTCGTGCTGAGTGTGGGTCCTGCATGTAGGTGCTGTTGAAGGCAGTACCTCATCTGTGGCACCACATGCGACTGGATGAGTCAGTGTCCTGTGCGTGTCTCTTCTATGTGAATAAGTCTGTCTTGTAGTTTTTAGCACTATTCTAGCATTTTGAATTCTTGACAAGTTTTCACCTTTATTTTAGTGTATTTTTAAGTTATTCCTTGGTTCTGATAGTCAGAACCAAGTCAAACGTTACTTCTTCTCCTGGAGGATTCTATACTAACTTCTTAATGTTAGAGATTAATGTTTAAAAAAGTCATAGCAATCATAATTTTATATTGTCTGTAAACCTTAATGAAAAGAAAAAAAACCCAACTTTGCTAGAGTGCATGTGAGGATTTTTTTCTGGCCAGAACTTGGAAGTGCTGTGTAAGCAAAAGCCTATCTCTGGTTGTTAGTCATAGCCCTAAATATATATCCATATGTGTATGTTCTGTTAAAGATAGCATATATAAAATATATGCTATGATATATAGAGACCATATGTTAAATACAATACATAGTAAATAATATACTATATTATATAAACTGTATAATATTATGTACACAATTATATAGACAGTATAGACATTGTATATGCTTTATATTATATATAATATATAGTACATATAATACATATAGTATACATTATATGTGATATCTGTATTATTTGTAGAATGGGCTATACTACCTCTACCTGTGGTTTTTATTGTTGAGATTCCAATGTTCATTCTTGAAAGAAAGCTATACATAGAACAGAAGAACACTGAGCTGTAGAAGAATACTGAAGCTTGCCTGAGAATGCTACTTCAGCTCTGACTGGCAAATCCAGTCATACTCTACTACCTTTAGGTTGCCATGCCTTATCAGAATGAGCCAGAAGACATTAATACTTCCTTCTTACAAAGCTGTCCTATGCCACTTCTCTCACATTTGACTCAGTCTCTGACAAAAGAAGCCCTTTTATCTGCAGGTGAGATTGTCTGAATTGCTCTCCTGGCCATCATCACTGAGATGAAATAAGGATTTGTTCTTGGATAGCAAAGTATGTCAACCCTTTTCCATATCTGTTGTCTAGCCATGTGATCCATTCTGAAACACAGATAGGCACCTCGGGTAGCTAGGCTAGGTAAGTGGCTTAAAAGGATAGGGGGAATAGGTTTAGGAAAGGACTCTCATTAACTTTGCAGACCACCAGCAGTGCAGGGAACTGTAAACCTCTGTCCAGGTGATAATCTGATGAAGTGGGATGACTGAAGGAACCAAGTACTCATTTTGAAATAAGTTTAAAAGAAAGTATTTAAAAGTATAAATGGTCACAAGTTAATGCATAGGGAAGGTAACTCCCCACAGTACTTCCACTACTAGCAGACAAAACTGCATATGTGAAATTCAGTTATTATTAGAGCAATTGGCCTGAACTGAGACCTCTGGAAGGATGGATAAGGTGCTGCATATGCCTGATTCAGTGTTCTTGTAACTAGCCAAGGCAGCTCGCTCTACAAGACATGATGATGCATTGACTGTGTAGAAGGCACACACCCTCACTGCCTCCAACACATATGTGTCTGGTTTACCTATAAACACAAGCATAGTAGCAACTTCTATGGTCTATGCACGTTAATTTACTCATAAGTAAAATAATAATGTGATTTTGAGGGTTGTAAGCCAGTCTTTGAAAGCATACCTTTGTTTGCAAAGTAATTGGAAAGTAACTTTTCCTCAAACTGTTCATGCCTAAAAATATAAATGATGACCTACAGGTCCTGCAGGTACACTTCTGTCATTTCAAAATGCTTTCAGCACAGAATATTCTGCCTGTTGGACTTAGTTAAAATATACTAATAGCAACGTGACATCTGAATGTAATGTTATTTTGCTGTAGTCATGATTTGTGCGACTTTCCCATGACTTGGAAAGAATCTCAGCCATCAGACCAATTGCTCTTAAGTCAAAAGTCAGAATCATCGTGTTTGGAAGAGACCTTTAAGATCATCTAGTCCAACTGTCCACCTAGCACTACCACTGCAAGCCCTAACCCACTAAACCACAAAAAAGTGGCCATTGTCCCAGTCAGCTAAAACAACGGGAGGCGGATGTCAGCTGAAGGAAAGTTCACGACCAGAAATCTGCATTTGCCAGGAGTGAAGCCGGTTTTTTGCCTGGATCATGAAAATGCCTCCACCCAGAACCCAAACATTTCCTCCCTGTCGGGAGACATACGCACACCAGGGCGCTTCGCCACCCTGCAGCCCCGGAGCCTGTGCCAGCTCGCCTCCCGGGCAGGACACTGATCCCCGTGGGGCGGCCCGGCGCAGCCCGGCGCAGCC
>NW_008683981.1:0-1881 GCF_000695815.1 Acanthisitta chloris | reverse complement strand
TGGCAGACACCTGTCTCTCAAACCGAGGCAGGGCTCAACATCAGAAAGGGCCTAAAACTCTGAACAGATCAAAATTATACATAACAGATTTTTTCTTTAACTTGTATATTCCTGTTTAATAACTTACTTCATCCATTGAGACGAATGAAATGCAAACTTTATCTATCATGTTTTCTGACTTACTGGAGTTTACAAAACCATCTGGAATCAGTTTTACTTTTTCTGTTCACGTTATTATTAAGCTATTCAACTTAAATTTTCTCTGTACAGGGAAAAAGTGCCAAGTTCATGTTTAAATCACATTTGCATTTGTGGTCCAAATGCAGCAAAAGATAGGCATGAACACAAGCAAGAACAGTCATTCTCCTGCAAGCTCTTCAAATCATTCCATTGGCATGACATGAACCACATGCTCTATCTGTACCAGAGGTAAAGTGTGAGAAATCAATGTGGGAACAGATATAACCATTTTACATAAAAGTATTTCTAGCTTCCAGTTTCAACTATATGTAATTTTCAGAGATAAATTTGTGAAATATGCTCTTCTTGTCTCTGTGTTTCTCAGTCTCAGAAACATCATGGATCATGGGGAAGTGTGTGCTCACCAAGGAGAACTGTTAGGGCTTTTTCAAGTGCTAACCTCAAAACTGACTTCAGAGAGAAGGCAAAATATTATTTCTTCTTGATAAAACATGAAACAGGATTTTAATTTTCCTCTGGCTTTCTTGCCTATGGCTGATTCGTTGTTGTACACAGATATGTTTATAAGCAACAAAGAACAATGTTGAGTTTATTCAGAATGGAGTTTATTAGTCAAGCTAATCCTAAAGCTTTGGAGGAATTAGTGCAGGGATTCAGAAAGGATATTAAAAGACTGTTTTGATGAGTACCAGTCAAAATATTTCTAGGCATTTTCTTAAGACAATGAAACAGATAAAGAAAAATTTACCTTCATATATTTTAACAGCAAAATATTCCCACAAGTGCTTAAAATTCTGGCTAATCCTACAGAGAATTGCACCAAGAAAGTAACTTATTTTTTATGTTTGGAAAACATTTTTACTAATTTTTTTTATTAATTATAATAATATTTTAAAATATTTGATAATACACAGTGGACTATTTTATTATGTTATATATTTTGCTTTCACATTTTGCTGAGAGCTCATATTAACTTCATGACTGCACAATCATACCAAACAGCTTGCTACATTTTTTTGATGTACCAGAGCTGATTTTTTCTTAATAGATAGTATAGGTAGGATGCAACTCTACTTGCTACAACAGCAGTAACTTTCAGTTACACATCTGATTATGGAGAAGAATCTAGCTCTACATATGTTCAAAAAACTGTCAAATTCAACCTACATTATGACCTGCCAGAATGTTCACAGTATTTCATGAGCAGATCAATTTCATTGGTAGGTATTTCTTCTCTTTTCTTGCCTTGCTCTAACAAACACTTTGTTCTGTCTCAGTATTTTTTTAAAAAAAGGAAAAAAAGTAGATACCAAAGTCTGTATCTCAAGTGACCATTTCCAAAACAGCTCATGTGTGTCTTAGCAGAGCTGCCTCTGTTTGCACTACTAATTTCCTGAAGATTTTTATTTGCAATGAACCAAAATGTAACACTTATATGACAAGATACAGTACTCTAAAACAGTATTTGTGATCAAATATCTTAATTTTAAAACTTAGTATACATATATATATATACACTATTATTTCTTTTATTTACATTTATATTTCATAGCATTTATATTCTTTGGAGAAGAGAAGGTTGCATGGAGACTTATAGCACCTTCCAGTAGCTGAAGGGGCCACAGGGAAGCTGGAGAGGGAATTTTTGTTACAAAATGCAGTGATAGGACAAGGGGTAAT
>NW_008683980.1:13048-40097 GCF_000695815.1 Acanthisitta chloris | reverse complement strand
TGCCTTCCAGAAAACGGCCCCCCAACACACCGCCCCTGTCTGTCTCCAGCTTCCCTCTGCCCGCTCCCAAACTTGTGCGCTGCAGGCAGCCAGGGGTTAACCCTGATGCTGGTGTGAATGTATGTGGGGGGGTGTCCCCCGCCCTTCCCCCTCTCTCCAGCCCCTTTAAATATAATTTGTTAACGTTGGGACTTGTATTAATTAAAGCAGCAGCCGCTGCAGCCTGTGACCTGGGGGCTTGTCACCGTGAAATCAAGTTTAAATCCAGATTTCAAGGGGGAAGAGAGCTGGGGGGAGTGCTGCATCCTCCTAAGAAGTGTGACAGTGACAGCTTCTTGCTGGTCCCTGGCCCCTCTGAGCCCTGGGTGGAGCAAGAGGCAGAAGGACCTGCCCTCCGCTCTCCGGGGCTCTAGACAAGGGCCCCTGCTTCAGTTTTCCTGACGTGCAGTGGGGAGAAGGACTATGGCATTCCCCCCACCCTGGGATGCCCTGGGAAAAGATGGCAGGCAGCTCAGGACAGGCAGGGAACAAGGTCTTGCAGTGCTTGGGGCAGGAGCTGTTGGGCTCGGGGGTGGTGGTAGCTGCATCCTGCCCTGCATGTCATGTCAGCCAGGGCTTGCTTGACAATGTGAATGAGTGCAAGAAAATGGACAGATTTCCCCTCCTGTGTAGAGACTTTGGAAGGTTTCAGCTCCTTCCTCTCTCCTCTCTGCTCCACCTTGACTCTCCCTCTTGGAATCACTGTGAATTTGCACTGTGGCAGGCCCGTATATCACACATGAATGTGGTGGGATGGGTGTAAACACTCTTGGGAAGCTGGAGAAAGCAGCAGCCTGACCCTGACAGTTCTCCTTGCCAGCTGAGCAAGCTGTAATTCAGTGGGGACCTTGGGACTGAAACATTCCTCCAAATCTGGGTGAGCGCTGAGCTGGAGAACTCAGTTCCTGAATCCAGAGAGCTGCTTCTGTCTATGTACCTGCACCAGGCTTGCAGGATTTGATGGAGCACAGTGCTCTTCTCCCCAAGACCTGGCAGCTGCAGTCCTTCCTCCAGCATCCTCCTCCAAGTGTTGTTTCTGTAATCAAGGTTCAAAGGGCTCCAAGCTCCTTGCTCCTTCCAGGGACATAGCTCTTGGCTGTCCCAGGGAAGAAGCAGCCCTTGCTGGAGAGAGCTCCCAGCAGGGACTAAGCTGTCCTGAGCAAGCAGTAGGGTGCTGAGCTCCTAGAGGACTGTGCTGCAGGATGCTGGATGCTGCCAGGCATCCCACTGCCTGCAGCTCACTTTGTGGGTCCTCTGCTTGAACCCTGTTGATACCAAGGTCCTTCAAGTCATTCCCCGGAGTTGGGCAAACACTTCTTACCATCTCCATCTATCATGTATTGCTCTCTTATCTCTAGGCATCACTCTCTGGACATGCTCTGTTTCCCCACATCCCACTCCCCACACTCCATCTACTTCCCTGTTTTCCCAGGTAGCATGTCTACCTGTAAAAGTACTTGCACTCTTGCCATGGACGGTGTGCCTCCCCTTGCAGCCATCTATCTGCTGATCTCTGTGCTTCTGTGGCTACAGGCATCAGGTTCAGTGGGGCTGGGACGTGACAGTGGATTTGGGATTGTTGCTGGGAGCTTGAGGATGCTTGGCACAGTGCTTGACCCCAAATGTCACAGCTGGAAGGAAAAGCCTGGTCCCTCTGCTTACCTCCCTTTTGAGGATCAGCAGTGTTGGGGAGATACGGAAGATGCAGGGAGGGGAACAGCCTACAAAAGGGATGGAGCCAGACCTGAAATGGGCCTCCTGTTCCAGGGTCTCCAGATTCTCCCAGGGGAAACCCATGCTTTCTGGGGAAGGTGAGCTGGGTTGGTCTGTGCTTGAGAGTCTGCACTGCATGACCAATGTGGGAGATACCTGAGGGACCACATAGAGGGAGTGCATCCCTGGGAGATTCGAGGCTCCAGAGGTGGAAGGGCCAAATTTGGCTGCTACTGGGCATGGCCTGCTAGTGTGTTTGGGGTGTGTTCACATGGTTGGAGGGGATTGCAGCCCCAGTACTGTTGAGGCATCTCTGCTTGGGTGAGCTACCATTGTGCCTAGGGTTTTCCCAGCCCAAGGCAGGTAGTGGGCACAGTATGGGTTGAGGAATACGTGTGTGGTCCCCTCAACGTTTCCCACTCCCCAATGGGAAAATGAACACATTGTTTTCTCTGCGCTCAAGGGTGTTTGTTTGCCCCCCAGCTCCTGCTCCAATGAGATCCTGGGCCTGAAGCTGCCATCGGAGCCAGTGCTGAATGCCAACACAGTGTGTCTGACCCTGCCGGGGCTGACACGCCGGCAGCTGGAGGTATGTGTGCGCCACCCTGATGTCACTGCCTCGGCCATCCAGGGTATCCAGATTGCCATCCATGAGTGCCAGCACCAGTTTCGGGACCAGCGCTGGAACTGCTCCAGTCTTGAGACCAAGAACAAGATTCCCTATGAGAGCATCATCTTCAGCAGAGGTAAGGACTGGATGGTTCCTCTCTTGTTCCTATGTCCAGCCCCGGCGCTCAGGACCCCTCATCGACTCCCCATGGGCTCCTCCACAGTTCTTCCCTGGTCCAGGGGATGAGGCCTGCTCTTCAGCATCCCCATGGATGAAGGCAGAGAAACCTCAGGGTCTGCCAGACCAAGGAGCACTGCACTGTGGCAAAGCTGCTCTATGCACCTTTGTACCTGTGGTGTCCCTTGTCCTGAGCTGCTCTTCCCCGCCCAGTCCCAGCTGCTCCTAAGGCTTCCTCCAGGCCTCACCACTTTCTGGCATCTTCCCATGCTGTGGTGTAGGCTGATGTTTGGAGCAGTGCCATGGGTGTGCAGCATAGTTGGTGGGTCTGAAGGTGGATGGCATGCTCTGGGATTTGGTTTGGTGGATGCAGTGGGCATCTTGGCTCACTACTGCCCTGGGGATGGTGTTTCAGTGTGTCATGGTGAACTTAAATGCCACTACCTGGTGGGATGTAGCTCTGTGAGCCTGTCACCCTGGCGTCCTGCTCTTGTGTTGGGTCTCCAATGCAGAGAGCTAATGTGGCACAGTGGGGCAGGGAGACAGGCAGTCCTGCGAGCTCTCCTGCCCACAGAGACCCCAGCCGTAGTGCTGGGAGAGCTCTTCTAGTTCTTCACATTCTGCCAAGCCCTGGTGTCAGGGTCTCCACATCTCCCTTGCACTCATGGCTGGCTCTGCCTGTGTCAGAGCCTCTCTGGTTGATACTCTCTTGCTTAGGAGCAGAGTCTGAAGATGCATATGGGCTGCCCTGCATGGTGCAATTGGGATTGTGATCTGATGGGACCTTCTACAAGACTTGAATGTATTTTCTCACCCTTTCTTGAAACCTGGGCCTCAGCACATTTCTGAGGTCCGATTGCCTCAAACCATGGGCAGGAGAGGACAATATGGTGCCAGTGGCAGGTAGTTAAGGTGGTCAGGGCAGGCAAGGTGCCCAGCATACACATCTCTCCTCTAGCTCCCAAAGAACATGAAAACTACCAAAGAAACTGCTCGCCTATCCTCTTTGTGAGCCTCCTAGTCTGGTTCCCAGCAGAGAATTGCCTCCATCCTCTCCTCCTCAAACATCCTTCCAAATCCTACATCTCCTTTCCCTAGGACTACAGGGAGAATCTCATAGAGAAGAGTTTGGCAGTTTGAGGCTTACATGCTGTTGAGGGATACAGTAGCAAGAGCTCGAAGGCAGTTGTAGTAAGTGGGGAGATGGCTGGAGAGGGGACCACAGTAGCATTTCGGTGCCTGGACATCCTTCATGTCCAGGACAGCCTGGACATCCTCACTGGAGGGGATTCTACCTTGAAGCATGTGTGGCATCAGGGCTGTGGTCCTGCCGTGGTTGTTCTCACGACCTTGGTGCCTGGAGAAGGGCAGCGTCGCTTCCCTCCACAAGCAGCACCCAGGTTACGGCCTGGCAGGGTGGGTGGGGACTGTCAGCCCTGATAAGCATCGAGGTATTTCCAGGTCTTCTGAGGAATGCAGTTCACTTCTAGTCTCCTGAGGCGGCAGGAGACACCGACTTGCTGGCTCAAGTTGTTCACACACCCAGGCAAGCTTCCTTGCTCTAAGTCCCACCAGATGCAAGAAGCATCTCACCAGATGGTGAGAAGCACCATCAGCAGAGAACATTGACCTGCATCCCTCCTTCAGCCCACCACGTATGCTGGTGGCCAGTATGTTTCAGGTGCCGCTGCAGCCCTTCCCATTGTCAGGGCTGTGGGAACTCTTGATCCAGTTCTGAGTTCTTGGATATGGCGCAGCTCAGGCGCTCAGCACCAGTGAGATCCTATTCTCTGGGATGGAGACCCAGCACCCAGCAGCAAGGAAGGATGGAGGTAGTGCTTGAGCAGCAGAGCATACAGGCACCTCTTGGCACTCCTGTTGAGGCAGCGGAGGGTGCAGGATGAGCCCCAACACCCAGGCTATTCCATGCATTTGCTTGGAGCCGTTCTGGCATGGAGCAAGCCTTGAGGTTGGTGCCCTGGCCTGCTTCCAGCCCAGTTGTGTCCCTCAGTAGCAGCACTGGAGCTCTGAGCTCTGCCTTCTATCTGTTACGGACACAGCCATCAAAGTAGGAATTCTGAGTGAATCTCTGGAGCCTGGTGCTGGAGGAGAAGGGAGTAGTGGAAGTGAGGGGTGCAGGCTCTGTGCTGCAGACATTAATGCATCTGACCCCCAGGGACCAGGTCTCTGCTCTGCGCCCTGCCCCATCCTTGCCGTGCCTGGGAATGCAACGTGCTTGTAGGATCATTGTTTGTAACCCGAAGTGACAGACCCCTTTAATCTTTCATTCCTTTTCCCACTTCTTCTGCCATCAGTTCAGCCGTGCGTGAATCTCACTTTAAATTATTTGTAGCTGGCTTCTCCCTCCCGCTCTCCCTGCTTGGCTTAGCTCCCTGCTTCTGCCCCATCCTCCTGCATCTCTCACATCTTCCCCAGAGTGGGCGTGAGCTGGACAGGGTGCAGCACTGTCCCAGACTGTCCCACGATGCCTGTCCTACACTCTGCTGAGCATCCGGACACTCGGTGGAGCCAGGGGACTCATCCCCTGCGGATGAAGAAGAGGACAAATGAGTGCCTGTCTTCCCATCCCATTGAGCTGATCCCAGAAGTTTGAGTGCAAGCTCTGGGGAGCCAGGAAGGAGCAGAGAGGCTTCAAACTGGACAGGTCTGGGAGCCTGGGGTGGCTTCTGGGCAGCATGACTGAGGACAGGGACACTGACAGTGTCCTGGGCAGAGCACAGACCCACCAGAGTTGGCAGGGAGATGCTATTATCCCTGGGGTGCAGGGCACAGCATCTGTGAGGCACAACAACAGAGTAGTGGAGGCAAGCAGAAGGGGTGCCCAGGAATTTACCATCTCTGCTCTCACAGAGCCCCTGAGTTATTTTGTGACACCCCCATGGTCTATGGGTTTTTCAGGTTTGGTCTTCTGATGCTGCACCCTTGGGGTATGGGATATCCCTTGTACCCTTTGTTGAGTGTTCAGTGTCATCTGCACCCCCCATCCTCCTTGGCCCCATCCCTTCCATGTGCATCCAGGCTCAACATTGCCATTGCAAATCCTCCTCCAGTCCTCCCTGGCTTCCCAGATGGCTGCCTACGTCCTCACCACCCTTCTGCTCATTCTCTGGCACTGTCACTGCTCTCAGTACCCTCCAGTGCTGTCCCTGATCCCATCCCTCTCTGCTGTACCTCCCTCTCCCTCCATGTGCTGGCCTGGCTGAGAGAGACATCCTCTCCTGGCCCCAGGAGATGTAGGAGGATGGAGCACTAAGGTGGAAACGGGTTGCTGCATCTGCACTAAGGGTGAGCAGCACGATCGTGTCCACCTCTCTGGAGAGGATGGACTGTTGCCCCTGGTATGTGGTCTCACCACAGCATCTGTGGGCTGCCTAGCACTGTGTGGCTTGTTTGGGCTGAACCATGCCTGGGTGCCTGTCAAAACCCAAGCTGTAGATGGTGGTGGGTCACTGAGTCTTGGTCCTTGTCCAGGATGCATGTACCCATGGGCAGGTGCAATGCCAGCAGGGCTGGGACTGTCTGACTATCGGGCAGGGGCTGTCTGGTATATGCTAAGGGACTGATTACTCCTCTTTGCTCATCGCAACTCCAACCCCATCTATATGGAGCTCTGACAGAAATGACACCCATGAAGGGGCTGATGGCCTTGAGGGCCCTCAAGGGCACATGGTTGAAGGCGACACAGCTCTGGAGCGCAGTATCTCCTAGTTCCTTCTGCAGCCTTTGGAGGGATGGGTGATGCTTGCATGCCCTGTGCCTACCTCAGAAGGGCTCGCTGGTGCTAAGAGGTTTGTGTTGCCATGGCCAAATTTCAATGTTGTACATCAAGGAGGGGGGAACTCCTTGCAAGGCTGGAAACACCAGGTGCTGGGGCCCAGCCAGCTGTGAACTGGATCTTGGGAGGCTTTGCTGTGTGCTGAGGGAGGTAGATGCTGTTACAGCTATCCAGGGAGATGCTACTAAGCTCAGCGCCCTGGTGCCCAGCTCTACAGGGCCCCAGCCACGCTGTGGTGCCCACAGACCGCAGTGCCTGGCTTGGCGCACCTGCAGCTGGGCTGCTGGCAGGGTTTTGTGTACCCCCAGGCAAGCCATGGGCTTTGCCCACCTGGCCCTGAAGCACGTGTGGGCGCTTTGGATGCTTGACTTCATCCCTGTGGGTGCCCCTGTTCCCTGGACCTTCCCCCTGCTGATGGGTGTGAGTGAGACCCTGGGGCCAGGGCAGCATTCCCAGAGGTGAGGGACTGAGCCCGGCTCCTTGCAGCCCGCACAATGGCAGAGGCTGCCGGCTCAGAGTGCCGTGGGTGGATGGGGAGCAAGGGCTGCGGGCTGTCCCTGGCACGCTCAAGAAGGTGCAGGGAGGCAAGTCAGGATCTGCAGGGAGGCATTTAGTGCCTGGTGCTGGGCCAGACCCTGGCAGGTTCACCTGCAGTTTAATTAGGGAGAGGGGAGGGAGCGGGGCTGGGGGAGCATGTCAGGACTGGCTGTCTCTACAGGTCTCACAGGAGGTGGAGGGAGAAGCTCTCCTCTGCATTATATCAGGGCCAAGGTGATGTGCCCACAGCTCCTGTCAGGTGCACCACACTCCTGTGGGGTACCCCCCATGAAGGGGGCAGCTGATCATCCCTGAGGTACCCTTGGGTGAGCCTCAATGAGGCTTTCCTGTCTGCTCCCTTGATGCCACCCAGGCACTGCAGTGATGGGTTCTGAGAGAAAGTCGCTACCTGGATGTGATGGTGAGCCATGGGAGAAAGGCCACAACTCCAGCTTCCCTGGTCTCTAGACCCTGAAGCCCACAGCTGTACCTGAGCTGGCCCTGAAGCCTTCATCCCACATCCCCATGAGACATGAAGAAACTGAAGCATTCATGGCAGGGCCCAGTACTGCTGGGACTTGGGGTCCTGCTAAATGACGCCCCATTTCCTAGGCACATCTTGACAGGGAAAACTTTCCTCTGATAAGAAAGCCACTTTAGGATTTGACCTGGGGCCAAGATTTCAGACCTGTCCTCCTTGCCCAGCATGGTCCTTTGGGTATGTGGCAGGCTGGGTGCCGGTGGTGATGTCAGGGTGGTGTCCTTCATTCCCCCTTCCCTGCAGGATGCAATACTTATTATACCTCCCACAGCTACACCTCTTCTGTGGTCTCTGGAGGCATATGGTGACTCAAACATCAGTGCTGAGGTCTTAGGTGGCTGGGGTAGCCAGAGAGCCTCCCTCCAAAGGGCTTGGGGCTGGCTACCTCATGCCACACTTGGCTGCGGTTCCTGTATGCTCCCACCCTTGCTGAGCCCACGAGGCCGGTGATTGTCGCCTCCAGCCATGTTGCTTGCTGCTTTGCTTCAGCCCTCTGTCTCTGCTGTGACTGGAGTAGAGCAAGGAGTGTAAACTGAACATCCAAGCAGAATCATGGCTCCTGTGGTCCCAGTGCTGCCCTGGCTCCCTCCCCTTTGCTAATAGGTCCCCATGAAAGCAGGTGAGAGAAGGAGGAGAGAAGGCAGGGAAGAGCGATGAAGCCAAGCGGAGCGATACTGAGCAGGGAAGTGATCATGGTGAGATGGGGACAAGACTCCCAGAGTGTTGTGATGTCAAGTCCTGGGGACCAGTCTCTTCCCTGCACGCAGCTCCAGGGACAAGGACACATGCCTCATCCATCAGCTTGCATGTGGTTGGAGAGCAGTAGAGGAAGGAGGAGGGCTGGGGCTTGATCCCAGGGGTTTCCCAGCCTTGGAGGGCACCAAGCAAACCTGGCCTCTTTACCTTTTGGGAGACGGGCTTGCTAGACGGACTGGGTGGGGTAGAGCTTCTGTCTGGGCACCAGAAGGGATTTTAAGGAGAGGCCACATGGGAAATTATTCATTAGGCTGGAGAAATGTGTGAGAAGGAGGCTAACGGAAAGGCAGGGCTGAGAGGAGAGTGTCGTGGCAGGCGAAGGATTTGCTGCCACTGTCCCCAGGCACCATCTGCGAGGAGCTGGGGCCACCAAGCAGGGTGGCAGCGACAATTCCCTGCTCTTGGACTGTGCTCAGGTTTAGCTCCTGAAGGGCTGGAGCTGACCCAGATCGTGGGGTTGGAGAACTGATGTAGGGAGGATTTAGGAATCCAGGAGAACTTTCTGTGCTGGTTCTCCATCCTGTATTGCTCACCTGAAGACTGAAGTTTCCCAGATGTGGGCTTTCCTGCTCCAGCAGTGCTGTGGGTGTGTTGCAGGCGCTGCCTGCCAGCACTCTCCCCGGGGAGGCTGCACGGCACAGTGTACGCACCAGCAGCCCCATTACCTGCCCACTGAAAAATGTTGTTCAGCTTGTGCATGGAAAGAGGCAGGCTGAGAACAAGCTTGTCCCACACCAAGGGGAAGCTGGGAGAGGCTCCTGCTGGCTTTTAAGCAGTGCCTCGTTAATTTTTTAAATGCACCAGTGTCAAATTAACACACAAAAGAGCAGCATGACTTTAAATGCAGGTTTCTGAGCTGTGTTTCATTTCCCTTTAATAAGATCATAGTGTTTGCTCAGCGGGCGGCAGCGAACCACAGGGGAGACATGCGTGATGGGGAGCACTGCCAAGGATGGGCAACAGCGGCAGGGAGCAGTTGTGCTCTCACCTCTCCTGACTCCACGGCGCAGGCAGGGAGCGGGTGCTCCCTCAAGGTCCCTGCTTGATGGCATGGATCTGCTAAAGAAAAATGCCTTAAAACCTGTTGTCTATTCAGCTGTGGCAAAGCCAGGGCCGATCAAGCTGCTCTTGTCCAACAGAGGGAGAGAGGCTGGGAACTCCAGCTATTTATTTATTCACATGTTAAGCCACAGCACAAAATTGGGCTCTCCTTCCTTCCCTGCCTTGTGCTGGGGCCGGTCACTGTGCACCAAAGCAAAGGGCACTGTGGGCTCCCTGCTTGGCCTGGGAACCACAAACAGAAGTATTACCCTGCATTTCAAATAAAACAGAAATTCCCTGGTAGGGAAGGGTCTTCACGTGACTGCAGCAAAGCCAAGAGATCCTCGGGCAGCCCCTGATCGCAGACCCATGGAGCCCCATGGAGATACTGCTGTGGGACCTGTCCCTGTCCCCATCTTCCCAATCTCCAGCTAATGGCACTTGCAGATGTCCTTGCTCCCCAGCATTTAACAACAACCAGCTGCTGGCCCTGGCAGTGCATGGTGTAATCATGGCATGCTCTAACTAACTAGGGATGCTTATTTTTTTCCAGTGTAGTATCACATTTAGAGTTTCTTGTGGGAGCTGGCAGGGCTCAGAGAGGGAAGGGACATGGGCAGATGAATGAGGCTGGAGTGGCAGTGCGGCCTGCTCCTGTTACTGCCTGATCTGCACCCTGTAGGTAAGCAGAAATGGCCCATTCCTTAGCAGAAGTATTCCTCAGCCAGTGTTATATTTAATATAGTAGGAAACTCTGAGTGGAGGGAGGAGGACATACTGCCTTTCCCATCAGAGCCGTGATGCAGATGCCTAAGCAATGTTGTGGTGGCATCTGCTGGGGCAATGTGTGATCAGGCTAATGGTGGCAGCTGGGGTCCCAGCAAGGACAGGGCTGAGCTTCAGGGCAGCAGTGTGTCCTGGTGGGGATGGGGCTGGAGTAAACAGAGTGGGAATTCATTCATGGTCCAGGTGGGAGCTGGTGCATCAGGAAAAAGCAAGGCACAGTCCGAATCTCTGGCTCCCTACGCCCCAGCATGATGCTGGGCTCCTCCAGTGGGTCATCCATGGGGGTCACACCACCTGGCCTGAGCCCTGTTCTCTCCTTCCTTGCAGGCTTTCGGGAGAGTGCCTTTGCCTATGCCATTGCAGCTGCTGGTGTGGTACACGCTGTGTCCAATGCCTGTGCCCTCGGCAAGCTGCAGGCGTGTGGCTGTGACCAGAAGCGCCGGGGTGATGAGGAGGCTTTTCGGCGCAAGTTGCATCGTCTCCAGCTGGAAGCCATGAACCGTGGCAAAGGCATGGTGCACGGGGTGCACATGGAGCACATGCCAGCGGAGACCCCTGGCCTCCAGGACTCCTGGGAATGGGGAGGGTGCAGCCCTGACGTGGACTATGGGGAGAAGTTTTCCAAGGATTTTCTCGACTCTCGGGAAACCTACAGGGATATCCACTCCCGCATGAGGCTGCACAACAACCGTGTGGGCCGACAGGTATGTGGGGCACTGGGGAGGATTGTAGGGAGATGGTGGTGGGGACAGAGTCCCCAGGACATGCATGGGAGGGCCGTGAGGGGCTCATGCTGGCTGCCGTGGGATGTGTGCAGACTGGGATTGCCCCTGAGGCATGCCCTCTCCCCAGTTTTCCCCAGAGCAAAGGCAGTGAGTAGTGCCCTTTGCGGAGCAGGGCTGCAAATAGATGCTTGTTGAGCATCTCTGCTGCGAAGAGTACTCTGAGCATTGCTGCTGTCCCTTTGCCAAGGGATGCTGTCCCAGGCCAATGTCACCTGGCTGTGCTATTGGGGTGGCACAGCAGTGATTCCAGCTCCTGCCTCATGGGCTGAGTGAACTGGTGTTAGGTGGCTGCAGTGGGAGGGAGCTACAGACAGAGAGGAGAAAATCACTGGCATCGTGGGGACACAGCACAAATTCCACAGCACCTAGCTGTATGTCTGAGTCCAGAAAGGGAGCCAGTGCCCCAAGGAGAGAGATGTGAGTGAGATTGAACCAGGCAGTGGGTGCCTATACCAGCTGAGAAGCACAGCATCCTCTCAGGAGCAGAGGTGACAGCCCACAGCTGGGGTTCTGGTGACAGCCAACAGCTCTAGCAGGGTTCTGGAGCCTGTCCAGGCAAGCAAGACAACCTCCCCTCCATTCTTATGATGTCAGGTCTCATTAAAGGCACTAATTAGTAGCTCACTCTGTCTGGAAGCTGATGTTCAAAAGCAGCCTGACATTGGAGACAAGAAGCATGCAGGCAGGAGGGGCTGGGAGGATGGCTGCATTTCCCTGCCTGCCTTTTCTCCCAGCCCGTGCCTGGGTATCCAGCAGGACATTTGTCCTCAAGACTCCAGCCACATACTGCCAGGGCACTTCAGGGATGTGTATAGTAGCTGCAGGAATAAGTAACTAAAGATCAGAATTACACAGAGAGTGTTTCCCTGAGATGGTTCAGACATTTGGATGTGGCTCTTGCTTCGAGCATGTTTGAAGCCAGCTGTGAAATGCGGATGCTGCAGAACAGGACCTTGATGTGTGCCCTTTCCTGGTGCTGGAGCTGAGCTTTACCATCCTGGAGAAACTATCCCAGTTTGTCCAAGCTGTAAAAGCCTGGGGAAAGCTGAAGCTTTTTGCTTGTTTGGCTTTGTTTATTTATACGTGGTGAAGTCTCACTCAGTGTTAGGCAGCTAAATCCTCTGTAGGCTGCTCTGTCCCAAGCCAGCAAGACCTCCATTCCAGTTCTGACTGCAGGACTTATCCTGACTTGCCTACATCTCTATGTGCCCCAGATCTCTGGGACTCTTGGCAGTGCTCAGAAATTTGTGGTCCATGTTGCCTGTTTCACGAGGGAAGCCCCAAAGCCCCCTGCAGAAGGAAGGGAAGGTGAGAGGAGTATTTGATCTGGCAGGATATCACTGAATGTTTCCTGTGGGATCCAGCAACAGCAAAAATGCTTGGGGTCTGCTTGTCCCCGAGGGCAGGCAGACACAGGACTGGCAAAGTGAGCTCTTGACTTCAGAGACAAGAGCTGGACCAATGGAAGAAACCTGGGAGCTAGAAGCAGAGGCAGAGGAGTACTGAAGGAATAAAGGAGGGAATGGTACCAGTGCAGGTGGGGAAACAATCTCTGGACAGGCTGCCCAGCTCAGGGACACTGTTGAGATGAGGACGTGAGTCTATGTACAAGTTGGGTTGTGTGATGGATGTGAATGCCAGGCATTGGAGATGATGGAGATTAAGGAGATGATGTTGTGCCTGGTCTGTGTCTGTTGGTGCCATGCTTATTGCCAGGGCTGGTCCTGGCCTTTCACATTGCCTGGGGATGGGTTCTCCAGCTCCCTGCCTGCTCTTTTAGCAATGCCATGGGTCCCACACCCACCCAAGCCCTCCTCAGTCCTAGGACCAATTTTTCTGCATTAATAAGGAGAATATGCTGGGATTTCCCAGGAAAGGAGTGGCTGTGCTGGACGCAGCAGCTCTGTGATCCTCCCCTCCAAGTCCTGAGGCTTGAAACCCTTGAGTAGAGCAGTGATGTGGACATACATGCCTTGTGCCATGCCCTGCCATGCACCATCCCTCTCTATGCACTGAGTAGCTGCAGCACCCAGAACTCTTCAGCATCTCACTGTTTCTGAGCATCATGTCTGTGGTCCCTGTGTGTCCTGAGGATGCTCTGTGCATGGGTAAGCCTGTCTCCCAGCTCAGACCCTATAATGCCAGAGGGAAGTGACAATTCCACGAATGATTGCATCCAGGTGCCGTCAGATGTGGGTTTCTGTAGTGTAGTGGTTATCACATTCGCCTGACACGCGGAAGGTCCCTGGTTCGAAACCAGGCAGAAACACACTGATTTTTTTCATTTTTTTGCATCTAGCTATGAAGCCAGGGAGGGGATTGAAGCTGCAGGGGATGTGCAGCATCCTCTGATGGTGGCAGTGCTCACCTTGGTCTTGAGTTGGAATAGGAAGCCTTGGGACAACCATTGGTTCATGGGTGTCCTGCATCCCTGGGAGGGAGCAAGTTTCCCATCAAGGAGCTGCAGGAGTGTGCAAGAGGCTTTACAGGTCCTCCTAACTTACTAGATCAGAGAGCGAGAGAGGATGAAAGGAAGCCAGGATCTACACATTACCCTCACAACAAAGACCTATGATAAAGCTCTTATGAGCGTGTCTGGGAGGAGCTGGGAATGTGTGAAAGAAAGCACCAGCGAGTCCAGGCATGTGCCGAACCTAGGTGTCTATGAGACAGGGAAAGGACGTGGCCATGTAAGGGGCCATGGAGAAGATCCAGTGGCGAAAAGGGCCAAGGCTCAGACTGGTCCTTCTCATGTCTCCCAACTCTGTCAGGATCTTGTTCCCTCTGTCCTGCCTGTGCAGGAGGGAGAGAACAAGCTGTCCCTGGGCAGGGATGGATGGGTGTTGTGGTGCTGGGGCTCAGGATGCTCAGCAGTGATGTCTTGGGTGATGGAGATGGCACAGATATGCTGTCTCTTCAGCCCCTGATGTGACCAGCTGTAGCCCCAAATGAGCCCCTATCCAGCTGTCACACCACTGTCCTCTCCATCTCAGTGGTGACCATGATAGCCAGTTCTATATCCAGATTTCCCCTGGTCCAGCCAAGGCAGGAGGGAAGGAATGTGGGGAAGGATGAGGTCCCAGTGTCAGTGTGTTCCCATGGATGGTGACAAGGATGATGGTGAGTAGCTGGTGTCCCTGGCTGGCACACCAAGGGCACAGTGGAGAGGCTGAGCAGCTCATTACTTATAAGGTGGAGGCTCTTCCCAGAAGTATGAAAGCCAAACTCCAGCCCAGCCCAGCCCTCTCTGCCATGTGCCCTGAGCTCCAGGTGTGTTTGCCTGGCCTGTCTTCATTACCATAACTGCTTGGCAATGGGAAGATTTACTCAAAACCAAGAAAACAAGGAATAAAAACTACCCATCCCTACCAAAACAAGTCACTCCTGGCACGCGTCCAACTCAGGGAGGGGGCAGAAACAGGCAGCATGTGGTAGGCATGAAGCCAGTTGGCTGGGCAGGGCTGGCATTGTTGGACAGGACCTTGCCTAGGGCCACATGTCGTCTGGAATCCCTGAGCCCTGGAGTGTGTCCCTGGGTGGGGGGAATCAGCCTGTGATAGTCTGCAAACCTCAGCTGGGCTCCTAATAGGGTTTGGGTGTCCCCATAGGAACACTCTGAAGCCTGTGCGAGCATGGGGGCACACGACCCAGGAGGGAATCCCTGTTGGGACAGACCAGAGCACATAAACTGCCTTTTCCCAGGCTGTGTGGGGATGCGTGGCCATGCCATGCCCTTGGAAATTGATGGGCATTAGCTGTTTCCCTTGGCCTGGTCACAGCATCATCCCTTGCAGGGATGGGGGACCTAGGGAAACCCCAGCATGCAGCCTAGGGGCTCAGCAGCATTGCCCAGGGACCCCAAGGAACTCCTTAACACCCAGACTGGCCTCTGGCCCCTGCATGGGCTGTGCTCTCTGGCCAGAGCAAACCACTTGGAATTTGGTTGATGGTGGGAAACAGCATCTCAGCCCCCTGATGCTGTGGCCAGGGTTGCTGCAAGAAAGCAGGCAAGAGCTAAAAGTGGAGCTGCTCCCAGGGCTTCTGGAGATGGGACTTTACAGGAGGAAAGACCTGGAGAGGGGAAAGAATCCCTCCCATCTGCCCAATTTGCAGTGCTCCTGGCCGGTGAGGTGTGTGGGAGCCCCTTGCACTGGGGGTTCCCAGTAGGGCTGCAGAAATGCAGCCATGCTGGCTTTTAACTGGGGTCCAGGGTCAGGTTGATGCTGCTGGAGCAAAGTAGCAGTGGGAGGTGAGATCCAGTCTCCTTCTCCTCCCTGTGCTAAAGTATCTCACCCTCTCCTTTAGGTGCCAATCCCTTGCTGAAACATAAAAGCCAGTTGGTACTGCCAGGATGGGAAAGGACAGGGTGTGGGACATGAGCTGTGCTGTGCACAGCAACAGGGTGCAGCCTCACTGGCTTTGCAGCTCCAGAGCTCTGGTGGCTGCTCATGCCAGCCCTTGATGGTCCCATAGCACCAATCCACAAAGAGATCCATGCTGCCTTCTCCAGTACCCAAAATGCATCTCCTTCATGCTAACCCATCTGTCCTTCCTTCCTCACCCAGGTGGTGATGGACAACATGAGGAGGAAGTGCAAATGCCATGGTACCTCAGGGAGCTGCCAGCTGAAAACATGCTGGCAGGTGACACCTGAGTTTCGCCTGGTAGGATCCCTGCTCAAGGACCGTTTCTACGGGGCCACCCTCATCCGGCCCCATAACCGGAATGCTGGGCAGCTGGAGCCAGGCCACGCTCGGCATCGCCGCCGGGCCGGCATCAGCGAGCTGGTTTACTTTGAGAAGTCACCCGACTTCTGTGAGCGGGAACCAGCCCTGGACTCCTTGGGCACTCAAGGGCGCCTGTGCAACAAGACCAGCCCAGGCATGGACAACTGTGAGAGCCTGTGCTGCGGCCGCGGGCACAACATCCTGCGGCAGACGCGCAGTGAGCGCTGCAACTGCAAGTTCCACTGGTGCTGCTTCGTGGCCTGCGAGGAGTGTCGCATCACTGAGTGGGTCAGTGTCTGCAAGTAGCCAGGCAGGAATGGGTGCCCACCCCAGGGTGCCAGGGACAAGCACGCCTGCCTGCGGCAGGGGAGGGAGACGGGGATTGGCGATTGGGAGGAGGTGGAGTCGCGATACCCGCTTCCCTCCGCTCCGAGGGAGCAGGAGAGGAGATGCTGAGCACGCTCCAAAATCAGCACTTTGTCGTCACCTGGGGAGGGCAGGGCTGCCCGCTGCCCCCCCAGCCCCACACAAGAGCACCACAGCTCCCGGCCCCGGGGAGCGCACGGCCATGCTGTACAGACTGCCGACACCAGCACCACTCGGGGGGGTGGAGGGTGGGCACGGGGATGGGGGAGAGCCTGCTGGCACCCAGCGGCATGGAGCAGGGTGGGAGACAGCGGGGCATGGGGAGCCCAGGGTGGGAGGGAGGTGGGGGTGACACACACTAGCACCGTGCACAAGTTCCTCCAATCATGTGCAAGGCTGTGCTCTGAGCGGGATGGGGATGGAGCATCCCATAGGATTGCGAGGGGGCTCAGCTCTCCGGGCTGGGGCTCGTCTCTGCCAGGGCGGAACCTGGACTGGCATGGGCCACAGCGTCGTGGCTGGAGGGGAGGGGGCCTGGGGCTGTGCTGTGTGTGTCTGTGTTATTATATGGTAAGTTATTTTCTGATTGTGAATAAAAGTGGATTGGAGACAGCACAGGGTATTTTGGGGTGCAGCACTCTGCTCTTCCTACTGCCCAGGATTCTCTGCTCCTGCAGGGTGACAGAAGGTTGGAGGAGGACCTTCACATGTGTGAGCACCCTGGTCCTCTGCTGCCATCCCATAATACTTGCCCTATGAACTGTTTTCAGACTGGCAGGAGGTGGGTGTCCCCTGCAGGCACCCCAAACCTTTGCAAAGTGGCTGCTAGCAGGCTCCTGAACAGTTGGAAGCATGCTGGACCCCAACCATCCCATGGGAATCCTGGCTGTTGCCCCAATGCCCATGACCATGCCAGGGCTAGGGATTGCACCGCTATCTCCCACACTCTTGGGGAGCAATGGGAGAGGGAAAGGCAGCAAGGGTGGGGCAGGCAGTGGGGGGCCACAACTGGCAGCTCGCTGCAGTGGAGGGGAGGGCACCCATCCGGCTGCACTATCCTGCAGGGGCCAGGCAGTGAATCATGCTGCTGCTATCTCCTGTCTGATAACTTCCCTGCTCCTCCCACGGCTGTGCACCCCTTGGGGCTACACAAAAAATTAGAAGTGAATTTAAAAAAAACTAAATCGAGAAGGAAAATACCAGGCTGGAAGGAAGAGAACGCCCCGGGCCCAGCAGGGAGCGGCCCATGTCCTCATTTCATAACGCTCCCGCAGGCAGGCGGGCTGGATCAGCTGGGATGAATGCTCCGCCCTTCACCACCCCTGGGCAGGAGGGCTGGCTTTGGCCCTCCAGGAGGGACCAGGTGGATGGAGTCCTTGCTTCTGGAGCCAGCTGTGGTTTAGGGTCTGAGGAGAAGAGAAGGGTGCTGGAGGTAACAGAGGGAAGCATGGGAGATCCAGTTACCTTGTGACACCTGCGTGGCTCTGTCTGCCAGCACACCAGGAACAGCAGGACAGGGACAGCTACCACACTGGCTTCCAGCAGCAGAGACCTTGGGCTGGTGACCTCGCAAAGACAGGATCTTTGCTTGGGGTTTGGGATACCCAGGTTTGCCCTGTGGGGCATGAAAGCAATGTTGTTCCCGTGGGAGGAGTTTGCTCTGGCAAGGCATGCTCCAGCAGTTCCTTTTCCCTCTTGAGGTCCTGCTTTTCCATCTCCAATATCCATCTCCAATATCCATCTCCAACATCAGGGCCCTTTTTCCAAATCCCCAAGACCTTTGCCCCAAGCACTAGTTAGTCCCCATGATGTCCCCCTCCCTCCCAGGCTGGCCAAACCCCGTGTCCCCAGGGCTGTGCTGCTCAGGGTAGTAGGGTTCTGCACATCCATCATGCTTTGGCACTTTGTAGGCTTCCCACCTCCCAGGGGCTGCTTTGCAGGCACCTGTGATCTCAGGGCTGCCTGGGGTGATGACTGACTCACCGCCAAGCTCTTCCTCTACCACACTGGCCACTTTGCTCCCCTGCTTGCTAATCCCAGGCCACCTGTGCTGCAGCAGCTGGATCCCAGCACAGAGGTCCCCTGTCATGGGGCCAGAGTGGGGACAAGGTGTGTTTGATAATGCAGAGAGGGGATGCAGGGCAGGGCCATTCCCCTCAAGAACACATCACAACCCTCAGCGAGGGACCAGGCTCTAAGCATCATGGATCTTCAAAGACTGCAGCTTGCTCTCCCCTTGCCACCTCATTTTGGGAACATAGCATTGTAAAAGGGTATATCAGTAATGCCAGCAGAGCCAGGGTGAGACTGCCCAGTGCTGTTTGGTTCTGCAGAGACCCTGTCTGAGCTTGGGATCCTGGGACATTCAGAGAAAACATAAGAAGATCCCTTGGTCTTGGTTGGTCTGCGGGCAGCATGGTTGGAGTGCAAGCATTGTGCTGTAGGGGTGCCTTTGGGCTGCAGACAGCATGCTCTGGGTGCAGGCAGCTCCAGGGCACAGGCTTCCTGGTTGCAGGAGCTCATTTCCTCCTGGGGCCAGCTGGCTCCCAACGCAATACCAGCCTTCAAGATCTGCTTTGTGGCTTCCCTCGCTCAGTGCCTGGGAGCCACAGGCAAGACGCCAGTGTGCCTGTGGTTACAAAAAAACACTGTCCCCATGCTTCCGTAACTGGGAACCAGCCACCAGGCAGCTGTCCTAACAACTGTGCTGCTGGGCAGAGAATGTGCAGGACACCTCCTTTCCCCACAGCCACTGCTGAGGCTCCAGAGCCAGTTGCCAGTGAGGGCCTGGCTCCTCATGGTCCAGCCATCCTAAACTTCTCCTCTTCTGTGAACCAGCCTTCCTGATCCACCAATGGGGTCTGTCCCAGACCCACCAAAAAGTCATGTTTCCTCACATGGAGGGACTATCTGAGTCTGCTGAGCTGCTCCAGCCTTGCACATTCTGCTGCATGCCCCCCCTGCCCTGTGAGGGACATCTCCACTCTGCAGAGCACCACACATCAGCTCTGGCTTCTGGGCTGAAATTGGAAGATTCAAGGTGCTTTGCTCAAGAGAGAGGAACGACCACCAGTGCAGAAGAGCCCAGGCAGAAGGTGAAGATGGTTTCCAAAAGAGGAGACCAGATTTTCCCAACACTTTCCCATCATCTTCCTGCAGAGGCAAATGACTAAGGGAATTCCAAAACTGAAAAAAGAAATGGCCATTCCTTTCACATGCATCACATGAGAAGGGCACTGAAGGCTTCTAAAGAAGGCAGCAAATCCATGCTAGCAAAAACAGATGGATCTTACACCAGTTTCATCAAGTATTTTGGCCCAAGCTCTAGAAATTCCTCCATCCCTGAGGTTCCCTGCTGCAGAGGAGGACATCAGCCCAGTGGCTCTGCTAGAGCTGTGTGAAGCCCGGTAGTTTTCTCAAAGTTTGAACTTCCCAGTCCTAGGGGCAGGAAAGCCTCTCAGATCCTTCTAGCAAACCGAAAGTAAAGCTCACTTCTTGCCCCTACATTTGTGGAGAGCAATGGGAAAACCTGACCTGAGAGTGACTGCTGAAAAGGCAATAGAGAGACCTGAGCTGGCCTGATTGGGTTTGTACTTCTGCCAGGTCTGAAGCCAGATCTGTGGCTGTGCAGATGTGGATATCCCAGGGTGGTGCTCTCTCAGACCCTGGCCTTGTGCCCATTACCAGACACAGCGTGGAAGAGCCAAGGGGACATTGGATTCCCTCTGGCAAGGCAGGTTGCTGGGTCCCTTCTCTCACCCAAAGCCCCAGCTCATCTTCTGCTTCTGGAAAGATCCCGCAATCTGGAAAGATCCCGCAAGGGTGGGGAAGGTCTCTGGGGGTGGCAGGGGGGAGTGGGGGAGGGCTGGGACTTTCCCCAGGAGATCACAGGAAGAACTTTGGCTGGAGGGTGGGGGGAACCGATGAGGAGTTGCTACATCATGCCCCAATGAGCAGTGAGTAACTCCTCTGGTATTTCTTCCCCATGCAGAACAGTCATCAGAGCCAGATCCTGCCTGGGGGAATCTCTAGATGGGAACGCCCAGCCCCATCCAAATTCCATTCCTGTGCCCAGAAGAGCCCACAACATGAAGCAGAGCCGTGAAGGGATGGTTCCCTGGTACCCCCTGTCATACCACACCTGCTGGGATGGCATGAGCATGAGCATGGGCAGGGCTGGCAGTGCCACCTGGCAGAGCCTGAGAGGCTGCTGTCCCACAAAAGCAGCCAGGTGCACCTGGACTACCAGAAGTCACATGAGATCAAATCCCCATTGCATCTGCTGGTCCGGGGGAGCACAGGACAGACCCTTCCCTGCTTTGGTCTGGGCAACGGGCCTCCATGCTTCCTCTGATTGAGAAGCAGGTAGCCACGGCTTGAGACTCATCCTGATAGTCTGGCTGGCACCATGCTGTGAGCTGAGCTGCAGAGGAGTGCTTCGAGGCTTTCCTGAAGTTCAGCCCCAACATGTCATGCTTGGCACCAGCACCCGTGCAACCCCCCAAAAAAGAAAAAAGTTTGGCCCTAACTGACCTGCTTGGCAAGGCAAAGTACCTACAACGAGGCAGCAGCTGGCTCAGGATAGGAGCCCAGGAGTCTTGTGCTCCCCCTGACAGGCCCAGCTCCTGCCCACCCCTCACTGGCAGAGCATCTCAGTGGCATTGCCCTCCATGGTGAGGGGTGGATCACTGACCTGGTGAGGAGGCTGTAGCCACCACTGTGTTGAGTTCATTGACTTACCAGCTGTGCCAGCAGCAGCCAGACTCAGCAGGAGCACCCCTGCTGCCTGGGCAGACTGCATCGTCCTTGCTCGGTCATAACTGCACCATCCATTGGTCCTCCATGACTGGGTGCCCCTGGACATGGGGCTGCCACATGCCTGCAAAAGGGCCAGCAGAGTCTGAACATTGATGGGATGTGGAGATCAAGAGCAGAGGGAGGGATTGGGCTGTGGCAGCTTTAAGGGCTGTGGTAGCAAGAGCTTTAGGGGTAGACTGGACAAGGGTTGGGAAAGGTAGGAGCTGAGCAAGCTGGGAGCAGGGTTTGGGGTGCACTGAGCCCCTTTGACAGAAGATGTGAGCAGAGGCAGCGGGCGCACCTAAGTGAGAGCAGGTGCGGAGACACGTGAGAAAGAAGGCTGTTAGTGTGTCAGGAAGGGGATGATGTGGAGGTCCTCCACAGACCAAACCCCAGTGGCTGGGATCCCCACTAAGCAGATCGGCACCAAGTGGACTGTGGACTCAGAGGGAATGCTCTAACCATTAGACCACCTTGCTTGTCATGTGCCCCTGCTACAATGGATACAGTTGGGGCTGGACACAAATGTTCTTTACTTTCTCTGTCCTGAATGTGGTCCTCTACCCCATAAAACAAGTACACCCCAGACCTCTCGGGGAGTGTGTGAGGAACACTGGTCCCTGGCACAGGTCTGTGACACATCAGAATAGATCACCCACCACTTTTCTTTATCCCTTGACCTGTCACAGGGAGTGCCCAACCCCAGCCATTGCATGAACAGGGTCCACCAGCACCCCCAACTCATTGCTTCCATGAGGCAGTCAGAGGAGGCAAGAGGATGTCTGGCTGTGACAATACAGGACACACTAGAAAGGGATGTGAGCCTGGAAGCAGCCTAGTGAGGACGCCAGGACCAGTGGGAGGAAGGGGGAAAAGCTTTTTGAACACGGACAGAGAACACCCAGTGGCACTTTGTGCTACCCCTCTCCTTTCTCCATGGCAAAGGGAGGTTTTGAGCTGGGAGGGAAACAATGGAGGGGCAGATCCAGTGTGGGGGCAGGACACCACTGCAGAGGAGGTGGGAGCAGGCAGCTGGAGGTTAGGAGATGAAAGTGCAGGGTCCAGGACAAGGGGGGTGACAGAAGCAATGCAGAGGCAGCCAGCACAGCCAGGTGCAGCAGGAAGGGCTGGGGGGAAGGCAGGGAAAAGAGGCCAAGTGCAAAGAGAGCAAAGGCAGCGGAGGAAAAGAGAGCATGGCCAGAGAGGCAGAGATGAAAGGGGGAGTGAGGCAGGGGAGAGATGAAAGGGCCACAGCGCGGGTGCTCCTGCCTCCTCCCCAGGCTCCCGGGGCTCTGTAATCCCCGAGGATCTGGCTCCTCTCATGTGGTGGCCCGCAGCTGTGTGCGGTCGGCTCAGCCCCACCACTCTACACTGGGACTTTCCAGGAGGGGGAGAAACCCAACACAAAACACATGACTTAACCAATGCCTGCCAGGCCCCTGCACACGCGGGGTCCGGGGGCGCCCTGGTACGCAGCACACCTTGGGATGCTGCAACCCACTGGGGCCAGGGCCAGATGGCAGACACAGTCCCTGCTGCTCTGGGGAGAGGTGGCCCAGAGTAGAGGGAAAGGGGTATAACCCTGGCTGGCCGATGGGCCGAGCTACAAGGTGGTTACACATGCACACAAGAGCTGGGTTGACCTGGGGAGAGCTTGGATCAAACCGCACCTAGCAAACCGCACCTACGGCAGCATAGCCCCTTAGGGACTGCCCCCTGAGGGCATAGAGGTGGGGGGTGCAGGGGCCATATGGGCTCGGTCCCTCTCTCTTGCTTCCCCCGTCAAGTACCATATTGCCTGCTGGGCTTGGCTTTTGGGACCAGGGATGCAGCAAGACTTGGCAGATGAAGTTGGCACCCATCCTGATGGGTCACTGTGTCATTTGTTTTACTGCTCAAAAGCAAAGCAAAACCCCAAGCCATGGTGGATACTGAAGCAGCACTTTCAAGGCACTTTTGACTTAAGATATCTCTGCCCTCCAGGCCCAGCTCAGGCCACCAGAGGGGAATTCTTTCCCATAGCAGATGACTGCTGCTGGGTAGTCTTCTGTTCACTACTGCTGACTGCAAGGATGCTGGACTTGGCACAGATACAGGCCTTAGCAGGGATGCAGGCTCTCTTCTCAGCTTTGGAGTAGGTGGGGCAGCAGAGCTGGTACTCCTGGGGGGCACCCCATATGTCTCCCTTCCTCCTTGTCTCAGTTTTGCCCATGCCAGCCTTCTCTCTTGTGCCTCTGTGAACCTGGTGAGCTCAGCTAGAAATCACTCTGACTGAGCTTGGGCAGCACCAGAATCTGCCTTTGCCCTCCTATTTCAGGTTGTTTCCTCTCCCCATCCCCACTTTCAAGATGAAAAAGACAATATGATCAGGGAGTTCCTCCAAGTCCCTCGTGACTGTCACTCTGTGGGACCTTCCCTTCCAAAGGCTTTCATGCAGCATGGTTGTGTCAGCTCCACAGGTTGTGTCTTCTCCTCTGGGAAGATCCCATCTAACTCCATCTTTTTAGCTACATCTGGAAGTGTTCTGACTTCCATCAGACTACCCCATACACCTTCAGCAGGGAGCTGGAAGGCGACTCAGTGGGACAAAGAGGTCCCAGCCCTCACGCACTGTCCCCGCCTGTGCCACATCTGGCTCCCACTCTGCACCACTTGGGGAGGGTCACACCACCCTTGGTCACACGCATATGAAAGAAGGGGCACAGCCACCCCAAGGTGCTCTCCACACCTGCACAGCGGTCCTGAAATTGCTACCGGGAACATCTCTCTGTGCTGGCTGGAGTGGTGACTCTGTGGATGTAGTGGGCTCTGAAGAGGTGATGAGGGTGCTGTGCTGGGGAAGAGCCCAGCACATTTGGAGAGCAGGAGGTCACTGCCTGCTGGCCCCCAACCCTCCTGGTATGAGCCACCCCTCCCCAGAGGAATGCTCAGCACAGCCGCAGCTGCAGGGAGGGGAGGTGCTTGCCAAGCGCCGTGGCATGAAGGCATGATAGGGCACGCTCCGCTGGACCATGAATACCCGTCCCAGGCAGTTAGAGGCACCCAAGGCGTGTACGGGTGGCGCAGGAGCACACGCCTCGTCAAGCCTGGGCGGTGGTGTTCCACGGGAAGGGAGGCACTTTCCAGTTTGCCCTCCCACTCTCGCTGGTGAACGGCGAGCTCCCCCTCGGCAGCAACCCACTTCCCCATCACACGCTGCACGTAGCGCACGGGTCTTGCGGGGGGATGCCCCTTTTCTCCCTGGCAAAGGAAGCGCAAGTGGCCTTGGCCTGAGGCTGGGAGTGGGCTGGGTGGTCTTGCTGGATCCCCCCAGCCTTAGCATCACTGCTTGAATGAATTGCCAAGGTTGATGCTAAGCAAGGATCAGAAATGAGGAAATGTGCAGTGCAGTGAGAGAATAAATAGAAGCACAAGTAGCCTGGTGACTTGCTCTCATTTGCTGCTTGCATGGACATGGACTGCATGCCTGTCACATGTCCATATGAGCCTCATCCCTACTGCTCACGCACACAGCTGTGCCCCTGCTGCTGCAGGATCCTCTTACTTGGGATAGGCTGCACCCCTCTGCCACTCCACTGACTCACTGCTCCAGACCAGGAGCTTGTACCATCCCAAGAGGCCTCCAGATCTCCTGCTTCCTCATGCTCCCAACCCAGGTACCAATGCACATGTCCATGGGGGTATCCTAAAGGGCTAGCTCTAAGTAAAGAATGAAGAAAATGCCAAAGTCTCCAGCTGTTTGTAACAGCTGCCTAATAATATGGATGTACTGCATGTGACACTGCCAGTGCAAATCCTCTGCCGTGATCAGCTGGAGTAAACACCTGCTGGCAGAAGGGGCTTTTGCTGAGTGACACCTTGGAGCAAAGCTGGGTCTGGGCTTGTATTGGTAGTCCTGTGCTAACTAAGGGTGCACTCATACCTCCTGGGACCCAAGGCTTGAGACTTCATGCTCTTGTACAAGGAAGCATATTTCCAGCAGCCAGAATGCTGAAGTGCTTTCAGACAGGACTGGGGAGCCTGCAGTGCTGAAGGTGTTTGAGCCAGGTGAGCTGATAACCTTTGGGACACTTGTCCTCAGGAGGTGGGGCCTGTAACAGGAAAGATGCAAAATCAGGAGACAACTTCTGCCACGTACCTCCAGATGTAGGGCCCAGAGTAAGCCTGAAGTGGCTGTGAAGTGGAAGGCAGCAGCACTGCTGTTGCCCCCTTGCATCCCTCTCCCCACACAAACAGCCTATCCAGCTTTACAAGGAGAAGCAATCTGTGCTGTCATGATGTGTCATGCTCACTTTTCATGGATGCCAAAGTGGCATTGTGTGTCCTGGACTGTCTTTGATGTGGCTACTTGCTGAAACCACTCCTGCAAGGTCCCTGGGGTAGATATCACAGACAAGCAGGGGGTCCCTTCAGGTGGTGTTGGCTGGGCTGAAAGAGGAGCTTGGCAGCAATAGGAAACCCAGGATGTGCTGGATTAGAAGCAGCCTTTTCCGGAAAACACTTTGCAGCTGGCAGCTCAGCCCTGCAACCTGCCTGCAAGATGGATGCTGTCAGCTAAGGTGGATAATGCAGCAAGAAGCATCCAGGCTGGGAATAGGATCCAGAAGTCCTGTTCCTGGTGCCACTTTCATGCCATATGTCACCCAGACTGAGAGGGAGCCTGGTCCTTGTTCTGCCTCTGTAGCCTCGTGCTGCTGCTGGAGGAGATGCCTCAAAGAGACATCGCCGAAGACATTTCAGGATGTGGATCCTCCATGGTGGGTAAGCCCTGCAACAAAGCACAGGGCTAAATCAAGGCTGAATTGGGCAGGGGTGTGAGGCACTTTTGTAGCTTGACTTGGGGACTGGGAGCTGGAACGGGCACGAGAGAGGAGGTTTGTCCCTACTCAGCCCACACACACTTCAGGGAGTGCTCAGGCTCTGAGCAGAGTTGCCGCCGCAATTGGTCCATATGGTTCCTGGAGCCTCCTGACTTCCCATCCCTGTTGTAGGCTTCCTGTTGCTGCAGTCATAGCACTTTAAGATTTGGGGATTCAACTCCATCTCTGCTCTTCTGAGGAGATGTCTTTTTCCACCTAGCACCTTTCTTCCCTGTGGAAAGTCTGGCCTGGTCCCATGCACACAAGGAACCATGGCATCCCTTGGCCAGACAGCCAGGCTTGGTGGAAGCCTGGTGCTCCAGCTGCTGGCAGAGTGGCCCTCCCTCACCAGCTGCCCCATACTGGGGCTGCAAATAAACAAACAAACACCCTAGCACCAAGCCCCAGCAACTCATCCCCTCCTAACAATGGTAATTACAGTGAGGCAGCTGGTGAGCGGCACTTGAAACCTGGCATGTAAACATGGCTTTCTCCTCCACCACTCAAGCAAAAGCAACCTCCTTCAAGGGGAACAGACACTTCAGGAGAGGGGTCCACATTGTTGTGGCAAGGGCTGTGGCCAGAGACTTTCATCTCAGCCTTTTGATGCAAAGCAGGGATAATAGATGTCAGCCTGCAACACCCCACCTTGCTTCCTGCTTCAGGCCATTTTCCACCTCCCGGTGGGTATCTGTGTCTCCTTGCCATTCCCAGCCCCTAGGCCAGCTGTTGGCTGGCTCCTTCTCCCTTGCCAGGATGGGTGGGGGCACAGGAAATCTTAAAGAGCCAGGCCAGGGCTGGCACCAGCCATCCAGGAGATAAAAGAGCCATCTCATGCCCAAAAGTGCTGGCAGACAGAGGCACAAAGGGACGGCTGGGCCACATCACCACCCTAGGCTACATTGCCACCCTGGGCCACATCATCACCCATCTCACTCCCTTGCATGACCACTTTTAAGATTGTGGCTGCTCCAGAGCCAAAAGACGAAGTGCAAGCACTTGGATACCTTAGTGATGGGCACCCTTTGATAGCAGATAGGTATGGCTGCCCACAATAAGAGGTGACCAGAAGATCCCCGGTGATGTCACATCTTGCAGAATGACCCCAGATTATTGCATAAGGGAGGTCCCACTCTGTGCACAAGGATGCTACATCACTGCAGTGACCCCCAGTCCCGTTCCTTGCTCCAGTCTGTCACCCCTACCCAGAGGTCCCTTGGGTACTGCTGAAGAGGAGAAGAACGGTGTGGGAAGTGGAGGACGGGGACTGGGGAGGCTGCGTGGGTAGAAGAGGGCTGGGAGAAGTGAAGGAGCGGAGGATTGTCCTAGTTGGAAGAGATGTGTGCAGAAGACCCTTACTCCCTGCTTTGCCTCCCAGACCATCCAGTGCTCCCCAGTACACAGACCTGAGCACGGATGCTCCCAAGCTTTGGGTCCCACTTCCCAAGTGCTGGCTCACCATCACTGTGCTCCTCCTCGCTGCGCACCCAGCCTGGTGTCACCAGAAGCCTCCCATGCC
>NW_008683980.1:0-13033 GCF_000695815.1 Acanthisitta chloris | reverse complement strand
GAGATACCACGTGTCCTGTCAGCATGGGGAGGAGTGCCACTCTCTCCCATGGTGCCAGCACAGCGTCCATACAGGGAGAGGGAGGGATAGGACAGCCCACACTGCTGCACCCCACAGCAATGCCAGGATGAGTGCTGGTGAGTCCAGTGCCATGACATGCCAGCTGGGCATGGCTTTCCCAGGACACATATGCTTTGAGAGATGCTTGGTTTTGTGGGAGCAATTCCTACTGGCCATAATACCCAGACACTATGTGCTGAGTTGTGAATGCTGCCAGCAAGGGGACAGAGCTGGGCATGTGGGTGGTGGCTTCCAGGCGCATCAGGCTGACTCTCTGCAGAGTGTCTCTGCATTGTTAGCCAAGGGCAGACATACTATGGATGGGTCAGGCTATCTCAGCACACTCTGATAAGGGTGCTGTCTTCTGTTGGGATTGTTACTGTATCGGACACAACATGCTGCCTTATGCCCTGAAGGCTTGATGCTTTCCTACATCCAGAGCCAGAGTGTTAAATCCACCACCCTGGACCACTTCCAGCTCAGGTAACTGCACCTGCTAGAACCCCCTTCCCTGCAATTCGAGGGCAGGGCACTACCTTTCCATTGCTGAGGATGAAGAAGGGATGCTTTTGCCTCCTGGGGTTTCTCAGCCAATGCTGAGAATCACTCCAGCAGGCTCAGGATCTGTGCTGGCTGCCACAATGCCAGGTGCTGCATGGAGGATGTGCATGGTTCAACTCCCCGCTGATGTAACTTCTGGGAGGCAGACAGGAGTTGCCAACGGGGAATTGGCCCACATCTCTGAGAGCACTTGGGGAGCTGTGTGAAGAGGTAATAATTGTTAAATGTGGGCTGAGATAGGCTGAGCAGGGAGGGAAGGAGGCCAGGGAGGTGGCAGACACCTCACCAGGGCTGGCTTCGTTTATACAAGTTGGGCTTTGTTCAGTATCTCCCCGGGGTTTCGTGGCTGGGAGGTACCATCCCATGCTGCTCTGATGACAGGGAGCCAGGTGGCTACTTTGCGGTGCCTTGCAAAAACTTCTCCATCATCCATGCCTCAGCAGGATGAAGCACTGAAGGGAGGGGGACATGGCAGAGCTGCTGCAGGTCTATCCCAAATGCAGGTGCCAAACCCCCATGAAACAGTGACCTCAAAAACCCTTGGGAGAGCTACGTGGGGTGCAGGCAGTGAAGCCTCCTTATCTGAACCAGGGGATGGTGGTCACAGCCTGGCTGTGTCCTGGGCAGCCTTTGTCTGAAAAACAGGTTGAGAGCAGCAGCTGTGGGGTGGAGGCTGTAATATCCCCCCTTCCCCAGCCCATCTTGATCATGGTCCTGACTACCAACAGAAACAGCACCTATGGTGCACATTGGCTAAAGACCTAGGACACAGGGCTGCCAAGAGCTAACAGTATCTGCTGGGCCAGCCTGCAGTCTCCATGGTCCCCTCTGGGCAGGTGAGACATGTCCCTAGTCTTGCAGGAGACAGGCCCTGGCTGCTGGGACAAGCTCTTTCAGCCTTCAAGCATCCAAACTCATGCCCGTGTCCACTAGAGTTGATGTCTATATGGCTGACGGTGCTGGGACATGGCTCCTGCCTGCCAGGGAAAGATTTTGCTGCCTGCAGTGTGATCGACTAAGAAGGGAAGACCCATTACTGCCTTGGACAAACAGACCAGGTCTCTCTTGTGCCAGATCTCCTTGGCACTGGAGTCTAGCAGACACATGGATTTTGCACTAAAGCACAGCTGGTCCCCATGGGCAGTCTCAGGTTCACTGTGTGTCCATGGGGTGCATGTGGTGCAAAGCTGGCTCCCAGGTACCCATAGCCCTTTCCATGGTCACACGTAATGGAAGCGGAGCCTCCTGTCCTGCAGGTATAACCTGCCCTTGTCCTTGTCCCAGCACTGCCTTGCACATGCTGTGCTCAGCCACATAGCCAGGCTTTGTGTTGCTCACCCTCCAGCCCATGTGTCACCTGTGAACCTTTATGGTGGTGATGCCACCTCCCCTTCTTGCCAGTGTCTCAGTCAAATTAGCAAGTGTCTTCAGTACTCCACAGCATTTTCCTGCCCACACTGCTCTGCCTTGCTGACCTCCTTCCCTGTGCTGCAGATCCCCAGCTCTGCCCTGGCCCATCCCCAGAACATCCTCTTCCTCCAACTAGACACAGGGCATGTCTCTGCACTAAAACCATGGGAAAAAAAGGCAAGGACCTGGCCGGCTTATGTGCTTACCCTCATCAAGCCGGGCTGGGGCTCAGGTTCGCAGCAGCATATTTCTTCACTCACCCTGGGTCTGTGCCCACCAGATCCCATATGCTCCTCAGCTATGCCCACACAGGTGAGATCCTAGTGCAGAAGAGATGCCCCTGGATGCTCTGCTGAGCACGGTCCTGTGTTCAAAGCCAGCCTGAGACAGGCTCCTTGCTTGGCTGCAGAGGAGTATGTCACCTCTCTGAGCCTGGTTGCTCTGAGGCTTTGTTGACTCACAGAGTGGAAGACAAGCGTGAAGGTCTGGCTCATGCTGTGCAATAGGTTAGATGCAGAGGCTGCACAGCATCTCATGGCATCCAGACATCTCCCCATGCAGCTGCCGTGGACCCCAACCATCCCCACTTTTGCAGACATGGCCTCTTGGCCTCTTTACTGTCTGCTGCTCATCTTCCCTGAGCAGGACAGATTGTTCAGTAGGTCTCCTGCTTGCTGGTTCTTCCCAACACACCCATCCTCTGGCTTTATGGCTGTCTGCAGAGAGGACCAGATCTCCCCCAGCTCCACAGTTCTGTGCTCTCCCGTACTGAGCACTCCCAATTCAGGACGCTCTTTCCAACAACACCACTGCAAACTTCTCTGTGAAAGTCATGGAAGGGAGGCAGAAAATATATCTGAGTCTGCCTCACACTTTCCACAGCCAAGTACCACCTGGCAGAGAAGGAGCAAGGAGTCTGGGAGAGGCAGCTCCCTACCTGCTCACTGCCTCGGTCACAGCTTGGCGGCTGAGCTGGCTCCCCAGCACCTGCCTTCCCCCAGCCTGCAAACCCCAGGGCAGCATGCAAGGAGTGACAGGTGAGTTGGCAGCAACTCAGCTCCAGCACCTCTCGGCACTCCTTCAAAACCAAGCCCTTTGCACGCTGTGCTTCTGCTGTGACGAAACAGCAGACATCAAGGAGAAGTAATTTGCTGGGATTCTTCTGGCCAGGTGTGTCCTGACGCCCACACGCTGCTCTCGCCTGTGTGGACGGGAGACACGTGCTCTGATGTTTCCTGACACCCAGACATCACTGCTGGCTTGTGGTTGCTGGAAACACTGGCAGGGGGTTGGGTTGGTTTCTCTCCAAGACCTTAGATTCAATGGGTGGGTATCGGCTCAGGGTTTGCCCTTCCCAGGACACAGATCATGAGACGCCAAACATGCAGGGTTTTTGGAAGGATTACCAAGGCAGTGTTACTCCCGGCAGGACAAAACCAGCTCAAAAGGGAGTAGTGATGCTCTGCCCTTCCCTCTGTCCCACTGCTCCAGAGCATCCTTTGGCTTTAGACAAGTCCTATCCGATACCCAAGCTGTTGGTGTTCTGAATCACCAAGTCTGCCTCTTGCTGCCACTCTGATAGCTGATAACCTTCCTTGGTAGAGCCAGGAGCAAGCCCTCTGGTCTGCTTTCCAAGTTTCCATGGTCTCTGTGAATCCCTCTGAGTTTGTGAATTCCAGAAATTATTCTTGGTTCTGAAGCCAAACAACTCTGACCCATCTCTGGCATCCCATGCCCCATCTCATGGCAGGGCTCTGTGTGAGTTTGGAGCAGGGCTCAGGGAGGAGGATTCCAAGTAGGGCCTGTGAGGTGGCTTGGTTCCCCTGCATCATGGTGCCTTTGCAGGGAAATCATTCTTGGAAGCTCAGTGTTAGCTGTGCCTGTTATGAATCTGGGCTAGCGGGCCAGGTTTTGGGGTCTGGGAGATGCCCAGCTCCCACTGGCTTAGCAGGAGCTTCGCTGGACAGTGAGCAGGGGCAGAGGGCACATCCCATCCCCAGCATAAAGTGACTCAGCGCCCTGGCCCAACTGAGGACTCCTCTAGTTAGGGTCTTGGGACCTTGGGCCAGGGCAGGTGCCTCTCCCAGGATGGTTTTCCAAGGAAGGGATGCTGAACCAAACTCCTCAAACCATGCCTCTCCCAGCAAGGCAGACAACAGCCTCTGTCAGGATGGGCTGGGAATCTCTTCCAGCCAGCACTGCTGTAAGCTTCTCCATTGCCCAGGAAATCCACAAGTGGATGGCCAGTGAAGGCATACATACCCCAGCATCTGGAGAGGCTCTGGTATACTCAGCTGTAGCCCAGGCTCAGTGACAGCGAGGCTCAGCCCAAAGTGCTAATTCAGCTGAATCCAGGCCAGGATGACTCCTGCCCTTGCAGAAAGCCAAGAGGCTGAGAGCAACCCAGACTTGGGAATCAGATGGCAAAGGCAGCATCCCACAAGGCCCCCACTCCCTGCCTGGCTCCCACCACCCTTCCTGGGGCCAGCCTGGCCTGCAGAGGAGAGGTGGTGGGGCTGGGGGCTGGGAACACCCTCTTTGTGGCTTCCCTCCTAAAAATGAGGGCATGACACTATGTGTGCAAGCTGTTCCTAAGAGAGGAATGTCCTTTCTTCCCTTGCCATGTCGTGGCCAGCTAAGTACGGGCCTCTAGCTTAGCAGCCTCCTCATGGCTTGCCATAGCAAAGTCTACCTTCCACATCTGGCCTGAATGCTCCACAGCTGCTGGGGCTTCCCCCTCCCTCTTCCCAGCACATCTGGGCCAGACATCGCTGAGATGGTGAGACCAGACATACTGGAAGAGACTGGGATGCACTGGGAGGGGATGGTGCTTCATTTCCCCCAAGGAGTGGCTAGCACTGGGGACTGTCCTGCAGCTGGAGGAGGAGCACTGTGGCTGTCTGTCATGTGCCTTAAACCACTATAGTGGTCCTGCTTATATGGTTATAGTGCTTCTCCTGATATAACTATAGGAGGCCTCACTTAAACAGCTATAGGGGATCCTTTTATACTCTGTCAGGTATGACTGGAAACCAGAGGCTGCCCACATTCATGCAGGCACTTCTTCACCTTCCCCTGCCCAGCAATAGAGATGGAGTCCCAGTTTAACAGCCCACAATTTCATGTTCCCTTGCCCCTCCAAGCCTCGGAGCTGCCCTTATGGCTTTGCACCTGCCCAGGACTCCTAATTGCTGCCAGGGGAGACAGTTTGCAGCATCCTGGTGGGCATGAGAGCCTCAGAGGGCAGGCAGGGATCTCCCTCATGCAGATAACTGCAGTGGTGAGCAGAGTGGTGTGGGGCTGACACACTTGGGCTACAGACAGTGCGTCATCCACTGGGAACCCTGCTGAGGACAGGGAGCTGGGTCATGACTGGGGACAAGGTCAGAGCACAGAGAAAGGCTGGGGTCATGCAGACAGTGACTCTCTCTGGCTGCCCTGGGGATCTGTGGCAGGGCAGTCAGCCCCACCTTGCCTGCCAACCCCTGGGGACCAGCTCGTCCCCCAAGGGGTGCCAGGCCATTCCTTCAGCATACCAGCAACACCGGGAGCACTGAGAACTGGTCCCCGCCGCCGTGTCTCTCCGTGTCCTGGGCACACAGGGGAGGGTGGGTGGCTGCCCACGGGTGTGTAGCACAGGTGTGCAGGCAGCTGCGTGTGCATCCACTGCCCTCTGCTGAGGAGCGCGGGCAGCCCAGCGGGGCTGAGCCGTGCGGGGCTGGGGGGACCGGAGAGCGCCGGGCCACGGGCACCGGCAGCTTTGTCAGGGGTTAATTTTGCTTCCTCCACCCCCACTCTTAATGCGACCTCTCAGCTCTCATCTGGTGCTATTTTCTACTTACCTGGGGGGCTACAAGCACATATTTTGCTGCCTGGAGGGTCTTTGTTGTGTCTAGGGTACATTTAGCTGCCAGATATGTTGGGGAGGGGCTGTTCCCCCTCCCCACATTCCTTCTATTCCCTTGCTGCCTCTCTGTAAATGGGCCACTTAATCCAAAGCCTCCTGAGGAAAAGAGGGGGAATCTCTGTTTATGCCTGCACTGGTAAAACAAGCAGTCCCAGGGCATTCCCATGCACAGCAGTGGGATTGCCCCCATGGGAATTTTTAGCATTGCCCTTGTGTGATTTTGGCTTGGGCCAGCTCGCACTGATCCAGGCAATTTTTTCTCACAGTGGAGGAGTTAGCCTGGGTCAGGGACAAGCCCAGCAGGATTTGGAACACAGGCTATCCATTTGCAGGATGTGTTTCACAGCCTGGAGGTGGGCTGGCCCATGACAGAGGTCCTCAGGGCCAGAGAGGACTCCTGGGTTTGTTTTACTTAGTGTAACTGCTACTTAGTAGAGCATCCTTCCCAGAGAGCTTGGGGATGGGCACTTTGGAAATACAGCATTTGACCCTGGCATGTCTGCTGCAGGCATATGCAAGGGTCTCTGGGTAGAGGAACACCTGGGCAGGGAGCAGCAGTGGTACTGTTTTCTGCAGGTCTTGTGCAATCAGGGTTGAGATGAAGGTTAGGGAGAGTTTCAAGGGCTGGACTATGGGACTGCAGGCAAGGGAAGGACTTGGGACAGAAGCTGTGGGTGGGATGGGGTAGGAGTCCATCCACCCATGACATGGGAGAGCCCCAGCCCATCTTGCCCCAAACCTGTCTCCCCCATACACCAATAGCAATGAGGTTTATGCCCGTATTTACTGAAACAATGCAGTGACCCCAAAGACCTTCCACCTCAGGGTCCTGCCAGGCATCATGTGCCCTCTCCCACCACAGCCACACAATACTGGCTGCATTTGCACACCTGCCAGGGCTGAAGATGGGGAAAGGATGCACACGTGTGTGTGTGTGTGCACATGCAACCTTGATGAGCAGATGCCCTTGGCATGCTGCGTGCCTGTGTTTGCACTGAGCTTGCCATGTGCATTTCAGGGCACGTGTGGGATCTGGCAGCCCTGTGCGGGTGCTTGGCGTGGGCAGGGGGTGTTTTGCTCAACACCTGCCTTCACCTACGGCTGCGGTTTTGATGCAGAGAAAGAGTGGGCTTTTGATGTCTCTGTGTGTGTGCTCTGCGGGTATTTCACACACGCTGTGTGCAGCCTGCATGAGGGGGTGTTTGCACATGCGTGTGTGTGTGTGCACGTGTGTGAAGTGTGAGATCAGTGTCTCAGCTGGCTGCTGCTCTGGCTGCTGGAATCCCTGCCTCCCAGGCCATGTTATAGATGAATACACTTGAAAGCATTTTTTCCCCCTTAGCCACCAGATTTCACTGAAAAAAGAAAAGGAACCCGGCACTTTATCTTCATTAGCAGCTGGGAATCTCTTGGGGCGGCTTTTGTCTGGGCGATGATCCCTCCGCCCCTGTGCTTATCCCCTGTCCTCACTCATTAGCCTTTTCCAGAGGGGAAAGGGGCTGGATGATGGGGTCCTGCAGCTCTGCTGGGTCCCTGTTCCTGCAGACCATCATGTCCCCCAGCCCCACGGCCTTGTCCAGCCACCTACAGGCAGCAGGGCTGGGAAGGAAGGGAAGACATCCCCTTCCTTAATGTGCACTGGGAGACCCCAGAATAGTTTCAGGCCCCAAGATGCACCAGTTGCAAGTTGCTGCTCTGGGTTTTGACCTGGCTTAGGCCAGCATTAGCTTAGGGTCTGAAAAAGTTGGGGAGTGGGATGGAGGTGGCTCCATGGCCAAGCCACCACAGGGAGGGATGAAGCTGGGTGGGTTGAGGGCAGCCCTTCCCTGCTGGAGCTGTTCATCACTGGGAAGCACTCATGCCCGCATCCATTAATACCCAGTAACCATGACAACTGCTGTGGAGCTGTCATCCTGTCCCCAGGCCAGCTACCACAGGGTTCATCACAGGGGGGGTCTTAGGACAGAAGTCTTCCTTGAATCACTGCTATGTGTGGGGTGGCCTGTGGACTGCACATTGCCCCACTGCTGAGGCCTGGGGCAGTTTGGAGGGGATACAGCACCGTTCTCCTCAATATGCCAGGGCATCTCCAGGCAGGGCCAGGGCTGCTGCTGACAGGAATGGGGCAGGATGCTGTGGGGAGGGCTTTTGGGGAGGATGGGGGCAGAGGCAGTCACTGCTCCCCTCCAGCAAACCTACATGCTGGGGTTTCAGTGAGACAGTGAGGCAGGGGTGTTGGGGGCAGACTGCCTTAGGTAACATTCCTTCCCACTTAGAAGGAGTCATAAATCACTCACTCTTTATTAAAAGCTCTGTCTGACCGGGAGAGAAACGTCAGGAGCATAAATCAACTCCACTGCTCTATTGCAAGGGTCCTGGCTTGCCAAGGACTGGTACCTCCATCATCCCCAGGTAGGGCACAGCACAGCCATGCTCTTTGTGCCCAATCCCATGGGCAAGAGGTGGCAATGCAGGTCAGAGGCTGATGAAGGGAGCTCTTGAAAACCCAGTCTCCCTGGAAATCCTTACCTGGGGAGTTGTAAAGAATAAAAGCAGGGTCTATCCAGTGGGCATGGGCTTTTTTGGCCCAAGTCCTCTGCTTCTCTCTGCTCCTCAGGACTGGAGGGGGAACTGGGCAGTGCCTTAGCCAGCAGGGTGCAGGGATGCTATGTAGGTGTCCATGCAGCCACAGGCAGAGAGCAGCCTCTCTTGGGGCCACCTGGAAAGAGACCACCTTCTCCCTCCACTTGCCTGGCAGTGAAAAGGCCTGGCCTTCCCTGAACACACAGCCTTTACTTAGGAACTAAAAGACCCCAGCTGAAGCCAAATACCCCACATGCAGCCCTTGATATCCTGCAGCCAGCAAGAATTTTGCCCTAAAACATGGGGACTGGCTCCATTCTGCAGTTTCTGCCCACTCCAGGAGCAGGGCTGGGGGATGGGGAGTTAAGCAGGTGGGAAAACACCCCAACCCAAGCCCAAGAGCAATCCATACAGGGCAGGGTGCCCATGCCTCTTGCCTGCACAGAGCCAGGCCAGGCAGGGCAATAGAGGTAGGCAAGAGCCTGAGCAGGAGGAGGACTCACTTACACAGCGTTAAAGCAGCAGCCATCACTGTGGTAGCTGCACTTGCCTCTCCATCTCCTGTTTTTCCAGTTAGATGTGTGGCTTAATATAGCAGCACTTATGTTGTAAAACATCACTCATAAAACAGAGGATGTGCTGTGTGGGAGCGAGTGCAAGCCAATCCCCAGTTGCTTTTTGATGTCAGCTTGGAAATTGCAGCGTCCTGGCAACGGCTGCTCACTGGGGTTTGTGTGCAGCAGGGCAAACCTGCCCTGGGTGTAAGCCTGCAGTGATCTCTGGAGGAGCTTTGAGGGTTTCCATCCGTCCCACATTCTGTGTCCAGAGTGAAAAGGATGGGAGCTGTTGGTAGGTGCTGGGGGATGTATGTGCAAACCACCTACAGATCTCAGCCCATGCCTGGTATCATGGAGCTGGTGCCACGGGAGCCTTTCCTTAGTTAGGAGGAACAGCAGGTATGGCAAAATCCAGAGCTCAGGTAATGGGCAGTGACCAGCAGCACCTGTTGGCACTGCCAGCACTGGCTGTGCATGCTGAGGAGGCAACAAGTGTTTCTGGAATAGATCAGGTCTCCCTGCATACTCAGCTCCATCAGCTGTGTTGGTGGGAAGAATGGCTGCCTTGGCTGCTACCAACAGCACTGGCGTTTCTCAAATGACTTCCCCAGAGAGGAAGTGGGCTGAAGTTGGTCAGGCAAAATCGGGCCAGGCTCAGGCAGTTTGCACACAGACAGGCATCCACATGTGGGAAGGCTGAGTGCTGGAGGCTTCACCCTGCATGGAAGCAAAGGTTTGGCTCTGTGGGGACCAGGCAGCCAAGAATAGCTCATCTTCCTATCCCAGCCCAGGCCTCAACTGGAGAGGGAACGGGCTGGGGGGGAAGGAAAGAAGACAAAGGGGAAGGAGCCAGGATCTTCTTGCTTGGGAACCCACTGGGACTCTTCCATCAAAGGGAAGGAAGCCCTAAGTGTAGGGCCACAGGCTTTCATGAACCACTTGCTGCAAACCCTGATCCCCATGGGGCTGTTTCTCTGGGCACAGGAGAGCCCATAAACTGCAGCCCTGAGCTGGCCCATGACGCATGGCTTTCCTCTCTGCTGCAACCCCAGCAGCAGCAGGGCTGTGACAGCTCTCCAGGGCCATGCTCAGTCCCCACACAGCATCCCTGGAGCAGGTGAGGGTAACCAGGGCGCAGGGATATTGGGATCTCACCTCAACTGCTCAAAAACCTGAAAGTCCCAGCCCAAAGGCGAGGGGACACAAGTGGTACTGGGAGTTTGTCACCACAGCTGGTTGGCACCCCCAAAGCATCTGACTTGTTAAGTGTCTCTCTCAGCTGGGCTGACCCAAAGTGCCCTGTAGTTTCCCACGTTCCCTCCTGCCTGCCACCCATCATTTTTTGCATTTCTCTCTCTATCTTATCTCCCTGCCAGCTCACCCCTTTGCAGCTGGTCTCTTGTTTTCCCTCTGCCCTCTCCCTTGCTCCTTGGCCCCACCTGCTTCAGCTCCAGCCCGGCTCCCATGCTGAAGGACCTCGAGGCAGGTCCCTGATAAGGGCCAGACCAAACAAGAACCTTTTGTGACATGTTCATCCCATCCACAGGAACTGGCTAAAGACCTGGCCTGGGCAGAGCAAAGAGCAATACATGGAGGGACGGAGTGGTTCAGTGCCTCCATGTGGTGCCAGATATGCTGCATGATCCTGCCTCAGTTTCCCCACTTCTCTGAAAATCCTTCCTCTGCCTCTGCTTTCAGCAGCATCCATCTCTGGAGCTGGGGGGGAGAAAGGCCTGTGACATGGACTGAGCTGGGGAGGGAGGGTACATGTCCTGCTGAGAGATGCTGTCAGTGCTGAGCCCTGTATGCACAGCAGGCCTGGCAGCCAGCAAGTGCAGGGAATAAAATTCTCCCTCCTCCCGGCCCACTGCCGGGTTAATATTCCCTCTAACGACAGACGGCTCCTTTTATCCTCTCTCGTGCTCCCGCCAGTGATTTAATCTTGGAACAAGCCATGATTATTTCCTGTACAGCTGCCTCCCTCGCTTCCACTGCAGACCAGGCTTGACAGCATCCCACCAGGCAAGGAGCAGACCCTCCTCCAGAACCCCAACCTGGCTCTGACAGAGGACAGAGAGACCCTCTCCAGCACCCTTCCTGCCTGGTTCCCTTGCCCCTACCCATCACACACTGAGGGTGCCATGGGAAGAGGAGGGACAGTCTAAGATGGGAACCCTGCATGGGGCTGGCAAGCATCAGGGGAGAAAAGCAGATAGGGAAGATGAATTGCTTGACCAGAGGATCTTCTAGGTCCCAGATTCATGGGGCAGGTCCCGGGCTGTGAGAGGAGGCTGGTGGGTCTCAGACTGGCTCCTGGGAGTTAGCACAGTATCAGCACAGAAACATCTACCCCTGGACTCCTCCAAGCTAAGGCACAGGGCAGCTGGATCTCAGGCTGCCAGTCCCTGGCTCCGGGATGCTGAGAACTGGCAGAGTCAATCTCATCTCCCAGAGGCAGCAACAAGGCAGGTGAAGGATTTACCCTCATGGTCCTACTCTCACAGGGCTGCAGTGCTTGAGCAGATGCACCTTGAGCTCAGGATCACAAGGCACACAGCCTGGAATCCTCCATCACTGGCTACAGCAGAGCTGGTGGCATGGTCTGCAGCAGCTCCAGAGGGTCAGGGGTCCTTGAGGACCCACACTCATCTAGAACAGGCAAGATTTGCTTTACATGGAGAGCTTGGCAGGGCCTGAGAATGGCTCCATCCTCATCTGTGCAGTGAATGCAGTCAGCCCCAAGCACTGTAAAAACGTGAGATCAGAACACCACTGAGGACAATCTCCTGAGTCCCCTTGTGTGACTGTTGGGGAGAAGGCTTCCAAAATACTGGGTCAGTATCCACTGTCTACCTGCGGGCAGGTAACTTCACTATGCTGCTGGGCAACTGGGGCTAGTGGGGGTCAGCATCGGTCGTCAGAGAATGTGTACAGGACATGCATGCTTGTTCTTCACTCGTGCACTACCCGAGGGCGGGGGAAAGCCAGGTTACCTCTTTGGCAGGGCAGGGAATAGTAGCGGGAGACCAGGGCCACCCCAGCAGCATCAAAATGTGGGGTGCAGCGCCACCTGGTGGACAACGAGGCTCCCCAAGTGTCACCAAGTCCATGTGGCCACCACAAGGAGACAAGGTGCCACAAGAGCTGGAGCCCATGGCTCTGCCTTCCCTGTCATCATTAGGAAACAGAGCCAGGGGACATCCAGCCAGGATGCCGCGGGGCTTAGGATGCTTCAGCACCTGGTGATGCTGAGGCAGCGTCAGCTTGTTGATGCACATACTGCTGCATGCAAACAGATGTATCTGCACATGCACACAGTCTGGGCAGTGAGCACCAGGATAGCTGGTGCAGAACCACCTGTGCCCCCACAACCTGTGCTTTGTGTGCTGAGGGTCCCATGTGCCTGTACAGGAAGGCAGATGCCTCCCTGCCAGATGGAAGCAATCCTGAGGGATTGAATTGCTCAGCTCCTGCCAGCCAGGGAGGTGTGGAAACAACTCTGATCTGAAAACCAGGGGTCCTGGGCTCAGCACCCAGCATCCTACAAGATCCTGGATAAATCCTTGCCGACTGCCATGGACTTGCACAGATGCTTTCTTCGCCCCATGCTTCCCTCTGCCCTCTTCCCCCTGCTCTGGTACGCTCCTCACACAAAGTATCCTGCAGCATCCCTTCCATCCCAGCACAGAGACCTCATCTCCTCCACCCACAGCCCGTATGTGTGGAGGCCCCAGAGATCCCCCCGGCTTCTGCGCAGGCTGGGAGCTGCTGGATCCTCACAGGCAGGTGATGGCCAGTGGGAGGGAATCACCATCACCAGGACGGCAACCAGACGTTTTCCCTCAGCTATGACAGTGCCCTTGACAGCCAGAGAGTCTCCCCAAAGCGGAGTAGGGTGTAGGGAGGCAAGTCTTTGCAGCGATGGGCTGGGCACGCAGCCGCTGGAGCGACAACC
>NW_008683979.1:0-869 GCF_000695815.1 Acanthisitta chloris | reverse complement strand
GCATTCAGGGAGTACAATCGACTGAAGTATCAGGGTGGAACCAATGGTGGGGAAGTGTATTCAGGGGGTGTAATCAATGGGGATGAAGTATTGGGGTGCATTCAGGGGTGTAATCAGTGGGGGTGATGTATTGGGGTGCATTCAGAGGGTGTAATCAGTGGGGAGAAGCATTGTGGTGCATTCAGGGGTGTAATCAATGGAGGTCAAGTATTGGGGTGCGTTCAGGGGGTGCATCCACCAGGGATGGTGTATTGGGGTGCACACACTGGGGATAAAGTATTGGGGTGCATTCATGAATCTGCAATCAGCAGGGATGGGGAATTGGGGTATAACTAGGGGGTGCATTAACCAGGGATGGGGAACTGGGGCTCATCCAGGGGGTACACTTACTGGGGATGGGGAACTGGGGCTCATCCAGGGAGTGCAGACACCAGGGATGGGGAATTGGGGTGCATGCACTGTGGATGGCATATTGGGGTGTATCCAAGGGGTGCATTCACCAGGGATATAGAATTGGGGTGCATTCAGATGTCATGGAATACTAGGGTGCATCCAGTGGGGTGTATGCACTGGGGATGGGGAACTGGGGTTCATCCAGGGGCTCCATTAACCAGGATGGAGAAGAATTATGTTTCATCCAGGGAGTGGATTCACCAGGGATTGAGAACTGGAGTGCAGAGGGCATGGAATACTCGAGTCCAATCAGTGGGGTGTGTGTGTTGGGGATGGAGCACTGGGCTGCACCCAGGGATGCACACTCACAGGGAACAGAAACTGGGGTGCAAACCCTAGTGACACCCAATCACGCTGCCCCCCATTCTGCCTCCCTTCCCTGCAGCATCCCTTCCTCCACATTGGGGGTTCGGGGG
>NW_008683978.1:15035-27549 GCF_000695815.1 Acanthisitta chloris | reverse complement strand
GAGGAGGAGGAGGAGGAGGAAGGCTCTAAGCAGGGCGGCGGTTCCTCTCAGCCTCGTGCCCGCCCCGTCGGGGCGCAGGGGGTAGTGATTCTTGCTACCTTTTTTTGTTGCAAGCCTCAATTGAAATTAATCAATCCAGGCAGGAATAAGGAAAGAAATTGTGAAATGGGTATAAATCGGTGTGTGCTGCGCTGCTGTCGTTGCTTACTGAGGCGCAGGTTGCTCCTGCCGTGTGGGAATTGGGTTTGCCTCGCAGGGAACCTGTGGGAAACGCTGCCCTGGTTAGTGCTGGGGTAGCCCTTGGGAGAGGCTTGAAACGAAAGGCACGCAGGTTTTTCTTTGGAAATGTGCTCCTGAATAAATTAGCTGGCGTCCAGGAGTGGCATCTGTTTTGCTTGGCTCGGGTGTTGTTCTGGGAGTGTTTGGGTATGCAGCTCGCACGGGGAGGTGTCTGAGCAGCTCTTGGGTCGGTGCTGTGCTGGTGTGAGTTAGGGTAGGATTGATGTTTTTATCCCAAAGTTTCTGTGCTGAGATGCTGTGGGGTCAGAGAGAAGGGATGGGCACTTAGACATAGATTTCATGAGGTTAAAAAGTGTTTAGAAGAGCTGAGTGGTCTAGTTCAGTGATACCAACAAACCTCTTTTCTGCACGAGAAAGAGGCTGAAAACATTGGGCACATCTCTGCTTCTGTTGGAGGTAGGTTCTGAAGAGGCAGCTGTACCAATTTGGTCTAGTTTTATGATGGTTTTGGAAGCTGTTTGGAATTTCTCATCTGGAAAATTCAGGCCTCATATCCTCCGTGTTTCACTTGGGCTGTGGCTGAGGGATTGGAAGAAACCTGAGCTAGTTACTGCAGATACACTTAAGTATTAAACAAACCCACAGGCCTCTGTTCCTGCGTGGCCTCTGAACTCAGACGACCTTCTAATTGTCTGGTTTTTCTCCCTAATTATCACAGAGCTGCTCAGTAGCAGCACCCATACAGATTTCAGATGCTTAGCTGGAAGCGCTCGAAGAATTCCATGGCCATGTTCCCCATCCTTCCATGGATAACACAAACCTGTTGTGTTTGGCTTATGCTGTGCCATATTGTTCACTCTCCCACTCTTTGCTCAGTCAGTCATTCATATCGTGTTTGGATTGTGAAGGACAACGTGAAAAAAATCTGAATTTGGTTCTCAAATCAGGGAAAGCAATTATAAATGTTTTATTTTTAAGCAGTGTTTGATGGCTGGGGATTATGCATGCCTTCTGTACATTGCTTGCAAGTGGCTAAATAGCAAAGATTTGTTCAGCTGTTGCTTTTTTGTAATTATACAATGCATTCGAGTACAAATGTAGCTTTAAGTCAACGTTGTGCTCAAACTGTTCCTCCTTGTTACATGCACTGGAAGTATGACATTCATTTGAGGCAGCTTATTAATCAATACTGTTTGCTCATGCAGGTCACTTGCTGATTTATCTGCAGTTCACAGCTCATTAGGAGGAATGGAACTCTTCAGAGATGCTGTTATTTAACAGGTATGTTTTCCTGGTGCTATTAATGACCTCTGCATTTAGTAACTCCTGACACAAGAAAGATTTCAGAGCTTATTCACATTAAATTGGAAGTCTCTTCCCGTGGGTATGGGAAAAGACTTCCCCATGAGTATTGCACACATTAGGTCATGAAATGCTTAGTAATAAATTTACCAATCTGTATTTAGATTCTACTCCCAGAATGCCCATAAATTTCACACAACTGGCTGAATTAGTGTCCAGGTGTGTTCTCAGCTGTATATCCACTTAGGTAGAAATATCCCAGACTTTCTTATCCTCCCAGGGTGAGGTGGTACCTCCTTAATTGGTGCAATCAGCAGGTTTCATCAGTCTGTACCTGCTTGTCCTGTGGCTGCTCAGTGCATGAGACAACACTGGAACAAACACTGATCCTTGTGGAACTCTGCCCTGATGCCCTGGAAGCTCAGTTGCTCTCTACCAAGAGTTGTTGAGAGCTGGTTCTATACTATTAGACAAAAAGATATTGTATCTTTTTTTTTTTTTTTTGTCCTAATTGCTGAAAGAACTCTGCAGAAATCTTCCTGCATAGAGCAGACTAAGGGATTACAATCTTCATGGTTTGTATCCTCGTTTTCCCATCAGGAGGTGTGGAAGGAACTGGTCCTTAAAAATGAGATGTACAACATACATCTGTGGTGAAATGTAAAGGAGCTGATCTGAGATGTGTGGAAAGCAATTTTAGTTAATGAGATGATAAAAAGTTGTTTTCTTGCAGGAGTCTGTAGGATAGCAGAATGTCCTGAATATTCAAAGGCTTTATTGGTTGTCTTCATTTTACACAAAGTGTTGCTTGAGTATGGAAGAGTTTGACAAAATTAGGAGGGTTTAGTTTAAATTTTGTGAAGGGTTTGAAAGTCTTGTCAAGAGGCTCAAATACCCTTTAAAATGTGAATGTTTCCTGAGCTGTGAATGCTCAATCTTTTAAATGTACAACCCTTACTTCAGTTTGTGTTTTGAGCACAAGAAAACAGCTCCTCTGCTCCTGTGTCTGAGACACCAAGGACAGAGACTCATCTCTGGGGTGGTGCAGAGGAGCTGAATTTCACTGCTGAACTCTGATCCTGTGAGCTTTGTCAGACAGACTCCCAAGGAATTTGAACCAGATATTTTTGCAATGCCATGACATCATCCTGTTCCCTGAGGTCTCCAGGAATCTTCCAAGCTCTCTGTGTACTGCACTGAGCTCGTTCCTGTGCAGGCATTCGAAACTGAGAGTAATTCCACTGAAATAATCGTTTCAAAACTGGTGAATTAGATCCCAGAGTCTTGTTGTTCTTTTAAACAGAGCCTTGAATGACAATTAGCCACCGGAGCCGCAAAGGGCAGCTGTAATTTTTGCTCCCTGCACAGGAGGGTGCTCAGCTTCTGTCTTTATCTGCAGCAAAGATTCCCGTGGTCATCACAACGAAGGGGAGAAGCTTTTTTTTTTTTTCTCAACTGGGCTTTTCTTGTAGTGACACTGAAGGATTTGTTAAATACAGTGACTCAAAAAACATTCAGCTGTTCAAGAATTTCCGAAGGTGTGTGTTAATTGCTGCTGTAAGACCATTACAGAGGTATTTAGGTCAGGCGATGTGATGATCATGACGTTAGTGTTCTCTAATGGGTGTCCTTAAAGGTACCAGAGTTTTCAACAGGGTCTTTGAAGGTTCTCAAAATTAGGGTTTTATCCCAATCTGATGTGTTAATTTGAAGGTGTGAATCGTGCAGTGACTCCTCCTGTGTGAAAATCCTGCCCTGAGTGGAGTTACTAGGAAGGAGGAGATAAGATTGTTGATTTATCCTCCATCTGTACTACCTGCTAAGAATTACATCCTTAATAATTATTTTCCTTGGTAAATCGTGCAGAATATCCTGAGTTGGAAGGACCACAAGGATCACCAAAATCCAACTCCTGACCCTGCACAGAACACCCCAAGAATCTCACCATGTGTGTGAGATACAGCAGTACATTTTAGGTTCAAACCCCAAATGAATGGTCTAATCTAACTCATAAAATGCAATTTGACTAACTTTCTGTTTACCTTTTTAGAGATCAATTAAACAGAGGTGTTGGATGTTGTTACCTGGTCAGATTTTAGTTGAGTTACCATGTTCTGTGTGAAAACAAATTGTTAAACCTCTGTCTCGTACAAGGCCACAATATTCCAGACCTCTGAATGCCTATTCAGTGTAGTTGCTAAGGAAAGACAATTTTGGTTTTAAAAAGCATTGTCATTGTAGGCAGATTCCCAGATATTCCTGTTCAGACCTTTCAGGATAAATACAGACACAGAACTGTAGTGGGCAAAATGTTGTTTGTCGTGTGGAACAGGATTTGTCCCATTAACGTCAGCACATAAATATTTGCTTCATTTCAGTCAATATTTACCTCACTGATCAATAAAACTTGTTTTGCACTTCACAGAGTTAATATTTACTTGCTGTTTTTAGTTTGGTGGCAATATTGAAAATTTTCTAGCAGCATGAGGGGCTTTTTTTTTTTTTTTGCTGCTTTTCAGGTATGTTGGCAGCAGTTTCCCCAAGAACTTTGCTGTGCTTTCACAGCACTGTGGTTGACCTCTGCTGTCATTTCTAGGATGTAATCCTATGAGTGCATGTGATTAGCATACAGATGTGATACTCTCATTAGAATCAAGGAGCTCCTTGTCTGTAAAGATATTTGCATGAGTTGTTGAGGTAAAGGAGACCTTGATCTTACCATCATGTAAAAATACTTTATTGGCTATTAGGAAATCCTTCTGCTTATGCCCCCCACATTTGGCTCTCTGTTTTCTGATTTCATTAGCCATAGAATCAACCATATTGGAAAAGACCTCCAAGATCACTGAGTCCAACCTTACTGTAGTTACTAGTCCATGGCACTAAGTGCCCAGTCCAGTCTCAGCTTGAAAACCTCCAGGGATGGTGAAACCACCCCAGGATTCAAGGTGTGGCCTCCCCAGCACCGAGTCCAGGGGCAGAATCCCCTCCCTGGTCCTGCTGACCACACTGTTCCTGCTCCAGGCCAGGATGCCATTGGCCTTCTTGGCCACCTGAGCACACTGCTGGCTCATGTTCAGCTTCCTGGCTATCCAATAAAAATGGTTTAAAAACCTCCAGGGATGGTGAAACCACCCCAGGATTCAAGGTGTGGCCTCCCCAGCACCGAGTCCAGGGGCAGAATCCCCTCCCTGGTCCTGCTGACCACACTGTTCCTGCTCCAGGCCAGGATGCCATTGGCCTTCTTGGCCACCTGAGCACACTGCTGGCTCATGTTCAGCTTCCTGGCTATCCAATAAAAATGGTTTAGGTGGAGAGGAGACAGTGCTATTTGTATAATTTACAGAATTATGGTTGTTCATTAAGGAATTTGTTAGGATATGTATCACACAGAAACCTGTGCCTGTCATTTTATCAGGGTTGTCCTTGTTGAAACCAGTGATATTCCATTGACCTTAACAGCAACAAGCTCATGTTTCCAGATGTTCTTGAGACTAATAATGTAGTATGCAATAGTAACACTGAAAAATCAGTAACTGGATTAAGCAAAAGTACTTGGTGTTGATATTATGGATATTCTATGCACCTAATTACTAAAAATCAAGTATAGGCCCCAAGAGCTTGGTGAAGGGGTTATAAAAATTAGGCTGTAAAAATGAGGATGCAGATACTAATTCAGAAGGCAAAGATTTCTGGAGTGAAATCAGACTGCTCCTTATTTTGAAAATTAGCTTTGTTTTGGAGAGCAAACACAAACTTAGCTGGTTTTTTTTTTCAGTTCAGTTTTTACAGTTTCACACTTGTGTGGTTTAGGAGGAAATGCATAGATGACCTTTAGACTCTTCTAGTTGGCTCCTGCACCTTTCCACATGTGACACTTCATTTCCATGGCAGAATTTCCCCCCAGGCCTTTCATATGGAAATCACAGTTGGCTCTGTGCTAATTTTCAGTGCTTTAGGTGTATTATAAGTTGATACATGATAGTAGGAGGTGTTTGGCTTTCACCCTGCCTGAGCCTTTGCTTGCATCAGGGTAAGAGGTAGGCCCAGCTACTTGGTGTCTGCTCAAAGGAGATAACACTGCTGTTTGCTAAGCAAGACACATGTGTTATCTGGCTGTAGTGTACCCTGTTCTTGCTGTGGTTGGTGTACTTACACCCAGTTCTGAGTAGGAGTCTGTTTGCACTTCTGTCACAAAGCTAAACTGAAGATTCTGTCCCTGAGAATGGTGAATTTGATTGATACAATTAGACATGAGGATGAGGCTGTTTAATTCATTTAATCTTACAGTGAGTTCTCCAGCTGAACTAAATCACAGCACACCCATATCCCTCAAAGTGTGAAATAAAACATCTGGTTATGATAATGGTTATCTTAATGTAAGAGTGAGCTCTAGCTCGTGTAGTACTTCATTGATAGGAAGAATTAATGGCAAACTACTTACAAAAGTACTTACTGCTTAACTGAGAACTACTTATGGAGCAAAAAGGAATATGGGAATTCATCTTGGACTCACATATAAGTCATTTCAGACAACATTGCAGTCATGAAGCATGTCAGCTTGTATGGTTCAAGTTGACAGGCACATTTTTATTGATGTGGCAGCTGAAGTGTCAAAGTTTGTAAGTGAAAATTGTAGGACTTGATTGTCTAAATTTAGGCAAGAAATCCGTAGGTAAGTACCTAAATAAAAAGCCTTTTTCCCAGTGATGCAGAAGGTCTAAGTCTCTGGGAGAGCTGAGCAAGTCTGGTGAAAAACAGGCACCCTAATAGGTGTAAAGAATTTGGTCTACCACTCTGATTTCTGCTGTTGATACTGAGTTCATCACTCTGCACTGCCTGGGGTGTGTGTGTGTGTGTGCTGAAACCTTTCCAGTTGTAGTTTTGGCAGTAGATTGCTAGAGAAGCCCAAGTGGAGATGTCAACTGTGTGAGCAGGGGCTGAGGACAAGGAACATGTGGTTGTGTAAACACAGACCAACAAAAGTTTCCCTTCAGCTCAGTGAAAGGGGAGAGAGCTTGAGAACAACAACATGAGGAGAGGGGGAAGTAGAGGTCAATAAACCTCACGTCTAACCCAAGAAAGACATGAGGGCAGATAAATACATTAAGCAATGAAATTCTGGTCAAGGGAAATGTTTTGTGTTGTCACTGTTTAGCTCCTGATAGAGTAATTGTTGTCTCTCATGCAGAATTGCCACGGTGCTAAAATCTAATTGTAGAATTCATTTCTCTTTGATCCCTAATTTGACCCTTCATACAGGTCATGTAATTCTCTCCACACAAAACTGTTCATCTGTGGCTGTTTCACAGGTGCACATAGTTCATGTCTGTTCCTTTTGAAGTGAGCTGAACTTCCTTCTGTTGAACTTAACCAAGTTAACCATTTTTCAGCCCCCAGTGCTGCAGTGAAAATGTACTTCCTTAAATCTGGTTTGCTTGCAGACAGAGTCTGACACGCTGGATTTAGTACAGCTGCAGAATTAACATTCAAAACTCCCATGCTGCACAGTTTTCCCACGTGTTACATAAAAATGCTGTGCAGTTCCTCTCTCCAAGGCTCCTCTGTTAGGGCATTAACTGGCTCTGTGCCTCCACTTTGGTTACTGGTTTAATTTATGGACAATACAGTTTTACACACTCACCCAAATTACTATTTATTGTGAGGATATGGTCAAATAATTATTTTGCCCAATATTGGTTTAACATTCATTTTCACACTGTGAAGAGGATTGGGGAAGTGAAAGGTGCAGAATCACCGAATGAATGAGTTGCTGGAGAATAATTTGTGCTTATATGTGTCTTAATTAGTTCTAAGAAAATATAATGCAAATTGTTTCCACAATTATGCAGGAAGCAGCATGGATTTATGTATCCTGTAACAGAGGGGAAAATGCTCAGGAATCTGGACCATTGCTTCTGTCCTCTCCTGTCACAACTCTGAGCTTTGGTAACTCAGTTTTGGAAGGACATTTCCAGGGTTTTGGTGGGTTTTGAAGAAGGTGCAATGGCTGCAGAACAGATCAGTGAGTTTTTCAAGGTGGGTTTTTATGTTAGGTTTCAAAGGGTGATGGAAGGAAATGTCTCTGAACACCTGAGCTGTAGAATCCTGATGGTTTGGATGTTGTCGGCTTTCCAGTCAAGAACAAAATGGACCAAACCAGATTCCAGTCTCAAATTTTTCCTGCTGCTCCCATGGGATAGGCCCATGTGCTTTCACAGTCTGGTAGTGATCTGCCCCTACATCTTTTAATCCTTCCAGGCAGAGAATGGCCTGGATTTCATTCAGGAATTGTCAGGATTTCATTCAGGATTTTTCATCCCAAGACTCGATTTCATTCAGGAAGATTTTTGGAAGAGTAAATCACTGAGTTTAGGGAGTAGATGGATTTTAGAGTCCTGTGTCAGGTAAATAACAGGAGTAAAACCTCCTCCCTGTCTGTTCATGTCAGAGGTAGTTCTGTTAATTTTCTCTTCTGAAGAAACATTTTCTAACCTTTATTTTACCCTTTTTAGCAATCAACTACATTTTTTTGGACCTTTATCAGTTTTTCACTCCTTCCCTCTTTATTCTAGTGGTCCCTCCCTTCCAGGAAAGTCTCAGCTTTGATCCCCATGGAGTCAGCAGTGAAGGATAGATTGGGAGCAGTGTCAGTTCTTGCTGGTGCTGCTGTGTCTCCTGACAGGAGTGCAGAGCCACAGAGGAGGAATTAACATCAACATTCTTCATAAAGCAGAGAAAATAGGTGCAGGCCAATATTTTAAATTGAACTTAATGCAATTATTATTTATGGCCCAGCTTCTCCCTTCCATCCAGAATCTGTCATTTAGGTGTTTGGGCCAGCAGGTGCAAACCTAATTGAATCCAGGGAAATAAATAAGGAGGGAGGCTGGGGATTGTTTGCTAAAGAAAGAAGACATCTAGTTTACTAATTAGGAGGATTTATAGGATGCTGTACTTAAAACCAGATGATTATTGAGAGCTCACCTGAATCATGAGAGTTACCTTAGAGCTTTGGTTTCCTGCAGCCACAGAGCTGCACAGGAGTGTGGTTACACTCAGGTGGGGAAGGTGTAAATCACCTGGCAGGGACACCAGAGCCTCAGCGGCTGTGGCTGTGCTCCCACAGTACCTGTGTGTTGGGCTGTACTTCTTAGGACAAGGTAGACACAGGTGTGGGAAAGAAAGGATTGTGTTTGGTTTGTTAGATATTTGTATCTGGTATTAAGTTGTGGCTACTCCATCCCTGGAGGTGTTCCAGGCTAGGCTGGATAGGGCTTGGAGCAACCTGAGCTGGTGGAAAGTGTCCCTGGGTTGGAACTAGATGATCTCTGAGGTCCCTTCCAACCCAAACCATTCCATGATTCCATGACTGTGTTAGCAATGGCCAGAAACATGAGACCCTCTGCAGTGAACATTGTTTTCACCTGGAAACTTTATGAAAAGCTCTACAGAAATAGTATTATTCATTGTTAGAGAAGAGGTAGCAAAAGATGAATGTGTTACATTGGTCTTTGAATAGGTACAAAGAGGCAAGAAGTTGGAATGGGTTTTAGTTAATTTTAAGAGTGTAAAAAATTATAGGGCTATAAAACTCAATATATATAAAGATATCTCTGTATAATATATATATGAAACATATATATAAATAGATATATCTATATGAAATATAGATATAAAAGCATGGAGATTGCTTTGAAACTCTCATCTGTCTAAGGAGTGATCTAAAGGTACTTGAATGGAAATCAGAGGTGGATGTTGAACTAAAATATTTGTCCGTGGACACTGCTGAAGTGCAAGTTAAATATGTTTTATTAAAATTCCTTTTCAAGGCAGCAGTGATGATACCTCAGGCATTTAGGTCAATATCATCTCTCAGTACAGTTCTTTTAATGCTCACAGCTCTATCAGGCACTGCAGCCTTGTATGAATTACACGTTTCCCAGGTCCTTATCTTATCCATTTCTCTGTTCTGCACTTTGCAGTGATTTGAATCTGAAGTATATCAGGAAAACAGAGTTGTTTTCTTCTCAGTGGAGAACTCGAGCAGAACTATTCCTAACAGAGCAGCCTGAGTGAATTTCCATGAAGGAGATTGCAGCTGAGCTTGTAAATATTATTTCGAGAGACTTACATTTCCTTCTGAAAGGAAAGAGCATTAAGGGAGATTTTGAAAATGTAGAAAGGGAATAAGAGCAAAAAAAACCAACAAACCTCGTAAGATAAATTTGGCTCACAACCTTTTTGCTATTTCATGTCTAACATTAATTTTCAAGATGTATCAGTTGCACCAAGCTGAGACCAGTTGAGTTTTATGTGCCTGGTGAAATGGAGTTGATTCACAAGGATCTGCTCCATTCTCTTCTGGCACCTCATGTTTCTGTTGCTATGTCTGTACATTATTTCAACCAACCAAATAAATATGGTTTTTTAACCATTTGGAGTAAGAGAAATGAAAGTTTCAAAGTAAATATTTTTATATTAATCCTCATGCATTCAGTTGTTCTGTGGAGTTTCTGTGTTGTGTATTCCTCCAGGGAATTTGTAGTGATAAAATAGTTAATTAAACTTTGATTGGAAATAGATTAGATTCATTTGGTGTTGCAGAGAGGTGTGATTTAAGGTTTTCTGATGCCCAAAATAAGTTAGTACACAAGGAGTGGGACAGCAATGCACTTCAGGGTTGGGGCAAACACTCCTCAGGTGCTATGGAATAAGAGGATCCTTTAAAACAGAAGAATTGTGCTTTTGGCAGGGGCTTATAACACCCCAGGAGAGTGGATTTTTGTGGATTTGGTAGGAACCAAGAGGTCTAGAGGTATCTTGATCTATTTGCCATTCCTCAGCTGCCCCAGGAAGCACATAACTTTTCCTGCACAACATCACTCTGGGTGCAGACTTTGCTCCTAGAAGACTAATGTGTCTACTGGACAATCCAATTTAGCATGAAAATGATTTTAGTTTGCTTAGGATTTAATGGCAAAATTATTCAGACTTTGTGTATTTTGTGAGTCATCCAAATTTAGACTTTAGCATTGGTGCTACCTGTTTTTTAGGTTATTGTGTTCAAGGCAGCTGAAAGTTACTATGTACAATGGGTTGGTTGGAGTCCTTAAGGAGCTGCCAACATGAGTTACTTCAGCAGTGCAGGAGAGAGGAAGAATTCCAGACACCTCATCCTGATTTCACAGGTCTGCTGAGGTCTCTGAAGTGGATTTATCCATCTGTGTGTGGTAGTAAATAGCTCTGTGCTTCTGGTTTTTATATATATTCTACTGCCTAGGTGTGCTCCATCCATGTAATCCATAGATCCTCATCTGTCTAGACACAGATGTCCATACAGAGTACTGTGTGGTTGGCAAAAATGGGCAAGTGGAGTTAGAATCACTCTCTACTCCTGGTTGCAGTGCAGGTTCAGAACTTACTTCATAGAATCATAGAATCAACCAGGTTGGAAAAGACCTCCAAGATCATCCAGTCCAACCCTACTGTGGTCACTAGACCATGGCACTAAGTGCCACATCCAGTCTCAGCCTGAAAACCTCCAGGGATGGTGAATCCACCACCTCCCTGGGCAGCACATTCCAATGCCTGAGCACTCTCTCCCTAAAAAATCTCTTCCTAATATCTAACCTTCTCCCACACCAGAAAAATTATTGCACCTGAACATTGCTAATTCATTAACTGCGAGACAATACTTAGCTCATGATTGAGGTGTTCCTCCCAGAAATCTGAATTTTTCTGTCTTCACTCAAGGAACCAAAGGTAGGAGAGAGGGGAAAATGCAAAGAGAAGATTTGCTTGCTCAAACCAAAGCAATGCTGAAGAAAACAACCCTTGTGTCTGGGTTTCCAAGCCAAGGCACCAGCGTGGCCAGCTGGGGATGATTTCTGTCAGGGATATTGTTCACAGTTCCCTGCTTTGACAGTGTTTGAGCTTTGTGGTTCAATTTTGTGCATGGATCCACTGGCATCATCTTACATCGTGGGAGAGCCTTGCCCCTTGCTAAGGAGTTTGTGTGGCATCTCCTCAGCACACAGAGACTGTGCTGTACCTTTCAATGGGTCCTACAAATCAAAGCCTCCTCACACAGCAAAACCACATTCTCTGCACTGTTATTTCTTTGTGTACCCATGGAGGGTCCTGCTGGCCTTAATTCCAAGGGAATAATTATCCTCTTTAAATATTAAACATCAAAGTTCTCCTTTTATTGTTAAACCAATATTAAAGTAGGACAAAACTGATTTACAGTTTATGGCAGTGCATTCCAGAATCTCTGGCATTGCAGCTGATGTCCTGTTCCAGCAATATTGGCAATGCCAGGAGGCACAGAAATGGAGATTTTAATCAAAAAACTTTATTTGAGATACACTTCAGTTAAATTATAAATTAAGCTTGCCTTGTGAACCTCCAAGCTCCTAAAAAGGCTTAACGGCTGCAGCTTCCTCTGAAATGATTCAAACTCCCATTTTCTTTTGGTCAGGATATGATTTCAGTATCATGGAATTGAAAGTTGGGTGGTTTTTTTCCCCTCACAGATTGTTATTTAATCACTATATATTAGCTTTCATTGCCCTTTTGATATATTTAAGCTCATAAACTTCTCATTGACTAGATTGAATTTACCGTGGTGTTGTTACTTTTTATGAACAGAATAAATCAAATCAGATCTGTTGGTTCGCACTGAATTGTTTATTTTCAGGGCTGTTTAAACTTTTCTGGAGGAAAATGGAAGGTTTGATGCCCAGTTCTCCTCTTTAAAGCTCATTGTTTGGTACCACTCTGAGGTACAACCTACCTCAACCAGCAAGTGCTGTACCTGGTGTCCAGGGACACAAGGCTAATGAAATCATAGAATTTAGGGGTTGGAATGGACCTTACGGATCATCCATGGGCAGGGACACCTCCTCACTAGATCAGGTTGCTCAAGGCTCATCCAGCCTGGCCTTGAACACCACCAGGGTTGGAGGAG
>NW_008683978.1:0-14827 GCF_000695815.1 Acanthisitta chloris | reverse complement strand
TTCTCCAGGCTGAACAGCCCCAACTCCCTCAGCCTGTCCTCATAGGGAAGATGCTCCAGTTCTCTTAGCAACTTGGTGTCCTCTGGATTTGCTCCAACAGTTCCATGTCCTTCTGATGCTGAGGACACCAGAACTGTGTGCAGTATTCCAGGTGGGTCTCACCAGAGCAGAGTAGAGGGGAGGAATCGCCTCTTTTGACCTGCTGCCCGCACTCCTTTGGATGCAGCCAGAATTCCGTTGCTTTCTGGGCTGAGCTCACACTGCAGCTCATGCTGAGCTTCTCATCCACTGTCACTCCCAAGTCTTTCTCCTCACTGCTGGTTTCAATTCCTTCCACACCCAACCTGTAGCTGTGCCTGGGATTGCCATGGCCCAGGTGTAGGACCTTGCACATCCCAATATTCTCGATTCACTCTGAGGCTTTAGCCCTCAAATGATCTATACAAAGCTGCTGACTTCACCTAGGAATTTGAAGCACAGTGTTAAGGATGTCATTGAGTTGGTTTTATCATTCAGTTTTAGGGATGTTGTTGTTTTATGTTTGATAAGAATGAATAATAACAGATTAATCAGCTGATGTTCCTCATCCACAAAACTATGTCTAGTGGATATAAAAGCTTGGGAATTCTTACCCAAGTGGAAGTATGTGATAACAGCCCAAACTCTTTGCTGGCTGGAGCTGTTAGTTTGAGTTCAGTGTTGCCTCTGCAGTCTTTGTCACCCATTATTTATGCCTCTTTATTATTATATTAAGTAGCTAATTAAATCTGGTCAGGTTAACCTTTCCTGATGATTAGAATTGGGCATCTCAGCACTGGAAAGCTAATCATTTTGAGTGGAACATCTTGTTCTTGTTTGAATAACTATCTGTGTTTACATTCACACAGCATTAATCACTTGAACCAGACATTTTTTGGGGGAAGAAAGGGGCAGTGCCCGGAGCAGGTTTCCAAATTCTGTGTCTAGAAGTTATAAAGGAGGATGCAATTCCCTTCATTCCTCTCTATCAGCAAAACAGGGAGACGTTTTGAATGAATAATCCAAAATTCAAAGTCCACAAAGAGCTGTAATTTGTTTTCAAATAACTTTCAAAGCCAAGGCCTCCAGGCTGAGCAGCTCCACAGAGTCCTGTTTCCTCGGTGAGAATTCTTCAGCAGTAGCATTCCAATATTTTCCTGGTGGAGTATTTTTTCATTCTTTTCCAATTATTCCTGTTATTATTTTATAACTCTATTTGTCTTTGTTCTGTGCTCTGTTCTCTCTTTGAATGCTAGTGAAAGCTTCTTGGTCATTTTCCCTGTCCTTCCCCTCAGTTTGATATTTTCTGCCAACTCTTCTGCCTTAAAGCATTTTTTCCCCTCTTTTTTCTTCCTGCAATGACTGGATCTTGCCTCAGCACAACCACTGCCCTTATTGCTCATGGAGGAGTGAATCCCTAACAAATGCTCCATATGTTGTGGCTTCTGGCATGAAGGTTGGAAAGACCAAAAGGAGAGATGGCAAAGTGACCTTCTGGCAGATTATTTGTGCTCCCTCCACCTTCAATTGGAGGCTCAGGAGCATTTCTGGTTCTTGTTTGGGAAGGACTCTAGAGCTCAGTGTAAAAATGTTTATACTGAAGACTGTTTTATTTTGATTGTGAAATATTGTGATGGTAATCAGAGAATCATAGAATCAGCTGGGTTGGAAAAGACCTCCAATATCATCGAGTCCAACCCTCCCGTGGTCACTAGCCCATGGCACTAAGTGCCACATCCAGTCTCAGCTTGAAAACCTCCAGGGATGGTGAATCCACCACCTCCCTGGGCAGCACATTCCAATGCCTGAGCACTCTCTCTGGAAAAACTGTCTCCCTAATGTCCAACCTAACCCTCCCCTGGCAGAGCTTGAGTCTGTGCCCTCTTGTCCTGCTGCTGGTTGCCTGGGAGAAGAGCCCAACCCCCACCTGACTCCAACCTCCTGTCAGGGAGTTGCAGAGGGTGAGAAGGTCTCCCCTGAGCCTCCTCTTCTCCAGGCTGAACCCCCCCAGCTCCCTCAGCCTCTCCTCATGGCACTTGTGCTCCAGTCCCTTCACCAGCCTCATTGCTCTTCTCTGGACCTGCTTCAGCCCCTCAATGTCCCTCCTGAGCTGAGGGGCCCAGAGCTGAGCACAGGATTCAAGGTGTGGCCTCAGCAGCACTGAGTCCAGAAGCAGAATCACCTCCTGGTCCTGCTGACCTTTGGGATTCTGAGGTCTGTAAGTAGGATATTAAGAATTATTAGACCTGAAGTAGAGCTAAAATATGCAAAACTTTTTGATATCACTATAAACTCATGACATTTCTGCACCTTGGGTCTTGTGTGCCTCAAAGGATGTGTTAAAGCAGCAAAAGCTGTCGAGAGGCACAACAAACACAGAGATGTGACAGATGTGGTGAGTGGGAACTGTATCCCCATCCTCCTTCTACAAAAGGCCTTGAAGTAATTTAAAGATGTAATTTTTATGCTGTTCCTTTTCTGATTCAAATGGTCTTCTGTAAGTGATTTGATGAGACATATAAATATTATGGTTATCAGTCTTCACAGTTAAAATAAGGATTTTTTTCCTTTGGCAAGAGGAAGGCTATACATGCAAATTCAGATTCCTGATGCATTTCCACTAACTCTGCCCTTCTGTTCTGGCAGAATTAGGAAAAACTGTATATATGTATCTCCTTTTATCTCTTTCTTTATGTATCTTGTGTTCTTTGATTCTTACTTTATTTCTTGTTTCATTACCTTTCTTCTTTGTGGGTACATTTGTGGCTGCACTTTTTTCTTTTATTCATTCACTTTGCCTTCCACTTTTGCCCAAAACCTTCAAGTTTTCCTGTTTTTACCCAGACCTAAATAGACACATCAAATCATCATTTTTTTTTCCTTCCATTTCCACTTCTACTCCAGTATTTATCTTTTTCCCTTTCCTCCCTACCATTCCCATTTCTCCCTGATGTCTCTTTTTCCCAGGAACTTTCTTGGTTCTTTCGTTGTTCAAAATACCTTTTCTTGCCATTTTGTACTTGAGCTCAGGAGAGACTGAACAGGGGAAAAACTGGGTAGAAATTACCTTAAAATTGTGTTTGTTGAGGCATCTCCTAAATGACCTGTGGCTGGAGAAAATAATTCCCTATTTAGCAGATTCAACTTCTCCTAGAAATTCAGGCTCAATCCTTCCAGCTGGAAACTAGATAATATAATGGGTTGTTGCAAGCTGTTAAAATTTGAGACTGAGGAAGGGGAAAAGGCTGAAGTTATTCCATGGATTGTTTCCTTCTTTGTGGGAGGCTGTTAAAATAAAGCAAGAGTATAAAAGATGAATTATATACAAGTTAATGTAAAGCTGTTTGATGTCATTATGATATTTCTTCCTTGATTGTCTCACATTTGTGGACTATTTTAAAAAAAGTTTTGCCTTTTTTTTTTTTTGCTTCTTTCTGAACATTATGAAAATTGTACTGAGAGGAGTAAATTCATCTGCATAAAATTGACTGCAAAGAGCAATTAGTCCTTCATTAATATGCAAATTTGGTCCAGTGCAGATTCATCTATATATGAGGCTTAAATATGCAAGTCAGTCTTGCTGTGCAAGAAGCCCAGATGCTTTTATTTACTTTGAAATTGAGGGATTTGGTTAATGATGTTGTTGACAGGAAAACTTGAATAAATTTGATGATCACCATCTTTCATATTAGACGAGGCCCATGGAAAAAAATTACCAAGTAAAATACCAATTTTTATTTGGTAATTTCCTATTACCAATCTAGTAATAAAATGGAAGATACGAAGTAATAGAGTTAGATTTCCTAATGTAGTTATCCTGAGACTGAAACTGTTCCCCAAAGAGAAAACCATTTTTCTTAAACTTTGTTTTTTCCAGAGGGTAAAGACATCTCCATAAGCTGTATGAATAACATACTGCCTAGAGATTTAATATTGGCAAGTTAGCTCTGTGGCTTGTTTCAGTTGGTGAGAGTACACAGGCTTGGGAATGAAAACACAGGAGTTTGGAAATGGCTCTTGGTCATCTTCCATGAACTGTCTGCAGAGCCTTTGCAGGAATTAGTGAGAACCTTGACTCTGGAGCTGTGGACCAGGCTGGGAGCTGTCTGATGGCATTTGGATCACCTAAGCTAGGTAATGAGCATTTTAAATCTTTACAACCCTCACTAATGAAACTTTCTTACTGCTGTCCCTCATCTTGGACTGGCTCAGAGAAGCAGATTTTTTTTTCTTAGACCTGATGTGTCTTGCCCCTTTCCTCCTCTGCTTGCTTCTGCAGCTCCTTTGGCACATCCAGGATTTCCCTGGCTTCGCCCAGTAAAGTCACAGCAGGTATCAGTCAGATGTGAATCAGCTTCCCTTTGCATTTGTCAGTCTCCTCCTCGTGTTTCTTCTTTTTTCTTTCCCTGCAGTTCCCTCAGGCCTAGATTTAGCTTAAGCTTTGGTTTTTTACTTCAATCATGCACTTTTTCCTGGGCTAAATTTGGTCTTCTGTCTTGCCTTTGTGGGGTATTGACACCTCCAAAATAACAGAGAAATGTAGTTTGAATGGACTGAACTCTATGGCAGTTTATAAAGCTCTGGTTGTAACTACCCAAGGACAAGTGAATAGATTAGACCATTTGATTCCTCTGACTTCTTGGCACTGCTGTTTGGGGTATAAATCCTCACCGTGGTGAACAGTTAGTTTCCAAATCCTTGATGTGCTGCAATAGGCAAAAAAAGTTTACACAACCACGTTAAGGGGAAGAAAAAAATTCAACGAGACAGTAAAATTGATGTGCTTGTTCATGGTGCTGCCTTGCAGGTGTATCCCAAAGCAGGAAAACAGAGATGGAATTGAGTGTTTGGGGGGAGCACTGAGTATTTTGGAGGGGCCTGTTAGCCTTGGAAAGGGAATTTGTCCTTTTCCCATCAGCCTGAGGCACTGACAGCTATAGGAAGTCATCAAATCGAGGGAGTGTTTGCAGTACTTAATACCTAAGGAGATGACAAATTGATTAAAAAGTAAAACTTTAAACCCACAACATCTGCTGAGAGTTAAGTAGTCTTTGCCTTTGAGAACACAGAGTTGGACAGTTTCTAGTATCACTGAGCCTTACACAGCAGTTTGGCTTTCTGATCTAGCTCCCAAACGAAGGAAAATATTCATCCTGAGATATATAAACATGAGGAATCTCAGTGCAACCTGAGCTTGTCTCCTATCAACTATGGGATCTTTATATTCTACATTCATAAACACTTCAGCCTTGGAGTTTATTAGTCCAAAATATATTTATGACCTCATAAATTCCAACCCCCTCCAGTTAGCAGCTAATTAACTGCAGTGCTGTGCATGCTCTCTTTGGGGATGTATTAATAATGAAATTATCTTGTGAAACAGTAATTACATACTTTGTGCATTCTTTGCCACCCTCTTTTTTTTTTCAGTGGCTGTGTGATGAGTGGGGCACACAGTGCTCCATTGTTTTGAGAGCTTCCAAACTCTATGTACCCAACGATAAGCAGATTTTGTTTTCCTCTTAGTAAAGGGGAGAAAAGTTTATGCATTTTTGTGCTTGGGAAGGGGAAGGACCAATACCACTAGGCTAGGAACAGTTAGGAAATATGATTGTGTAAGTGATTTTAGCTCATGCTTTCTCCTCACTCTTGGAGATTACTCCCAGGAGTAAAAACCTACTTGCAGGATCTTTTTTTTTGTGAGGCACTTTTTACTGTAGCTGCCAAAATGTGAAGATGACCACTTTGTCTGCAAGAGAATATTCACTTGCAGAACTTCACTGGGGACACAGACTTGAAAAAAGGAAAACAGTCTTAAAACTTTCTTAAGCAGAGAGATTTGCTTACAATTTTTCTTCAGTGGTAAGTGTACTTACTGTAATTTATGCATGTATTGCCTGTGTCTGTGCTTGGTCAAGGTTGTGCTCTCATATTCTACGCTGGATATTGTGTATTGACAAGATTTCTTTTGCTCATTTTTTCCCCCACTTCTTACAGAAGTTCTGAATCCTGCCTGGTGTGCACTTCCCCTGCAGGGGCAGAGGCACAGGAGACAACACCATTTGCACACACCTTCCTTGGAGGTTTGAAGCAGCTTATCTGTAGTTCAAGTACATCTGTTGAGCAACAGTGTCAGCGTGTGATTCTTGTTGACATGGGCTCCTGCTCGCCTGACAGGAGGGGGTTTATTCTCTGTTGTACTTCCAGATGCTGTATTCCAGCAGTTTGAGTTCCCAGGATCCATATGGCAGTGATGGCCTTGCTGTGGCTCCTCATTGTCTTGGCTTTTTTGGCTGTGCTGCTGCAGTTGCTGTGGCTGTGCAGGTGCATGGAGAGGAAAATCACTGCCCATCAGTTCTCCACTGAATCTCTTAGGGAGAGGAAAATCACTGCCCATCAGTTCTGCAATGAATCTCTTAGATCTTTGCAGCACAAGTTTTGCCTTTTCCATGGTTTTCTGCTCTACAGGTTCTATAAGGTATGATGCCTTACTGGAATGAAACATTCAGACTATATCCAAGTTTTCTGCTCTACAGGTTCTATAAGGTGTGATGCCTTATTGATATGAAACATTCAGACTATATCCAGTACTTAGAAACATCAATCAATCTTCTGCAACTTATCTAGTTCAATAAGACCTGTTTAGACTAAGCATGCTAGAACTTCTACTATATGGATGAATAGAATTCAGTTTCCTACTGGTCACAGAATCACAGCATTCAATTTATTTTTTTATGATGTGGAGTATTTATATATGTCTTATACATAGGGTTAATTAATGGTTTGTCAAAACCTGCTGATTTCAAAACTTTTGGCAGTCTCATCTCTCCTGTGGCTGTGGATGACAGAGGTGGTCTGTGTGTCCCCACAGTGGTTCCAGCTTGTGTCTTGTCACACTGCAAACTTGAAAACCAGACACCTTTCCGATGTGTTTTGCCACTTATTCATTACAGAACACTTGCAGAGGAAGAGCTGTTTGTTGTCAAGCAATTATATCAGATGCAACATACAGAAGGGGAATATTCCAGTCTGATTTTTGTTTAGCTACTGGCATGAATGTGAAGATAAATTCTGGGAACTTAGGGAAGGAAAAAGGAGCTTTTATTTTCTCAATTTTTGTTCCTTCTCATGCTCTGTATTTTGCAGTGATTTCCTTGAGTCTGGAAGTTCTCAGCTAATGAAAAACATCCTGGCTGAAGGTATGAAGACAACATTAAAGCCTTTGCCCACTTAGGGCAATTACTCAGGAGACAAACACAACTCAGAAGACAAATGTCATGAGCTGCCTGTATGTTCTGGTTCACAGAACAGATGAGGAGCCAGAGATACTTCTGAACTTGCAAATGAAATTTATTCTCAAGGTAATGTTTGAGCTCATTACCTGCTGCTCTTTCTGAATAGAAAGGAGTGAAATGCTGATGTATTCTATATGCAACAGCTGACATGTTCTCTGCATTCCTGTGTTTGCCTAAAAAGTCATGGATAATCAATTTGATGTGCAAAATATACTGCATGGATGAATCCTGATACATATCACTCGCCATGTCTCTGCTGTTATGAGAGGCAAAAACTTCCAGAAAAGAAACAGCAATGAAAATCTTCCTGATAATTTTCTCATCAGTTTTTCTCCAAGGACATATCTGTAGGTGGATTCTATAGACAGTGTTTGGGTTTTTTTTTTTTCCCCCCTGAGTGGCTGGTTCTGTGTGTGCCAGTTATTTTCTCACTGTCTGTCTTGCTGTATTAGAAATCAAAGCTACTTCAGGAGTTATATATATATCATCTCAGTCCCTGTAATCCTAACTAGGAAAAGCTAACCTGAAACATTTACATTTCAGACTTTTCTCCATCTTATTGCTGCTGAGAAGCAGAACAGGCAGGAACTAGCAGCAGACAGATGTGGGTAGAACAGAGGTTCTTGTTTTGTGAGTCTGAGTGTAATGAGACTTAAGGTCTATTCCCCACCTGGAATACTGCACACAGTTCTGGTGTCCTCAGCATAAGAAGGACATGGAACTGCTGGAGCAAGTCCAGAGGAGGACACCAAGTTGCTAAGAGGACTGGAGCATCTCCCCCATGAGGACAGGCTGAGGGAGGTGGGGCTGTTAGGTTGGATATTAGGAAGAGATTTTTTTTACAGAGAGAGTGCTCAGGCATTGGAATGTGCTGCCCAGGGAGGTGGTGGATTCACCATCCCTGGAGGTTTTCAAGCTGAGACTGGATGTGGCACTTAGTGCCATGGTCTAGTGACCACGGTAGGATTGGACTCGATGATCTTGGAGGTCTTTTCCAACCTGGTTGATTCTATGATTCTAGTAAATCAGTTTAAAATAGAATTTACCAATTCTAACCCTTTCAATTCACTTTTTGCCTTGCTTGTTTTCAAGGACAAACTCCAACATTTTTCTTCTTTTGAGAGAATTTTTCACAAAGTATAGTTCTAGCAAAAAAAAAAGGGGATAAAAACAATGAGTAATAATCTGTATGGAAAAAAAATCAATCTGTGAGGTTAGATTTAGCTCTATATTAGTCTATCCCTTTCTTGGCAATCCACATTTTTGCCACAATATCCACTATGTAAACTATCAATATTTGGTGATAATATTCCCTATCCTTGGTGCATCCTTTTGCTAGAAAGAAACAGCTGGATATTTTGTGTCCTAATGTGCCCAATCCACCTCTGTTGTTGTAATTTTAATTGCTGGGGCTGTTTTTTTAAGGCCCCTACAGAAGGTCTTTGTAGTGACAAGCGAAGAGTTTACGCTTCGTAAGCAAACATAAAGAATTCTGCTGCTAATTGGAGAGGGAGTAATGCAGTTATGATTCCAGCAACATTTAAGTTGCATTGTTAAAGGACACATTTTGGTTATGTTGCCACATAAAATCTTCTTCAGGGTGAATAAGGTAGGGAGTATTTTCTAGCAGAAAAGACTTAATTCTAGGATTAGGGAGACAGGAGGGAGGGAGAGAAGTTCTATTTCTCTAACCTATATATACAGTGCTAAAGATCAGCATTTTATTATTCTTACTTTGTTTATTCTAACTCTTAATTGCTGCTTGTGAAATAGCTTGTCTAGGAAAATGGAAAGACTGTCAGAGCCTCAAAAATGCTCACCCTGCCCTGAAAAGCTGCAGCCACAGTGTTTTGTGCTGAAGAGGACTCTGGAAAAATCACCAGTTTCCCACAGGAAAGAGGTTGGTACTCACTAATTTACTATTTTGGGTTTTTTTTCCCCCCTAAATATTCTGCATGTATCTGTAGACCTCCCAATTTGTAAAAATCTTGTGCTAAATCTCCTTTTTTTTTTTTTTGCATAGCATACTTGGCTAAGTATTGATGGTTTTATGCTAGATATATAGAGATGTATATAGGCATATAGTTACATAGATTGATATGTGCAATGAGTATATTAATAGTTGTGTGCCCAAAGTTGTTTCCTCTTAATGCTGATTGTTTTTTCCTCCTTACATCTCTCTTCTCAGGTGACAAAATCTCCAGAGCCTCATCTTGTCTAGCCTTGGGAGGACCAAAAGTTCTTCCTTTCCCACTTCACTGCGTGGCCTGTTGGGTTTTAGAAAACATCATTTTTTTAGCATCTGAGCAAGGAAATCACAGCTATTTGCACGAGAAGAATCCTGGAGATGACAGGGCTTCCCCCCAAAACATTCCCTGTGTAATTGCTGAAGACATTCCAAGCCACTCTAACGAAGTGTGCTGTCTGCCAGTCATTATGTTCTTCTTGGAGGACCATCTGTTGCACTTCAGATAGGGAAAGGTCTGCTATCATTTATTGCACCAAACAAACCCAGTCCTTTGTCTGATGTGCTGTAGCTCCCCAACAGAGACTAAAGGTGCTTTCAGTCACAAAAGGGCAGGATATTCCCTTCTGTTGCACCAGCAATGGAAGGTACTTGTTCAGCTCAAATTTCAGGAAACAGAGTTAAATTAATTTCAATGCTTTAGAATAATTGCAATTTATTTGGCAAGAGATTGTTAACAACAATAAAAAGAATCTGAAATAGATTTTCTGTTAGCTAAGCTAGAAGCAGATTCTAAGATTTTTTGCTTCTGCTGAACAAACCTTCCCGTTGTAGTTGTATCCAGATTTGATATATCCTGATATTTGAATGCAAAAAAAATATCTTTAATTAGCTCATTTGTATCTGAAATGATTCAAAGAAACCCTCAGTAGTAAAAGAGTGGTACCTGACCCTTACAAAGATGGAACACTTGGGTGTAGTCTCTTTGTTTAGGAGTTAACTAGGATCCTTTCCATGAGTAAAATGAGCAAGATCAGGCATTAAATGATGATTTTTTGTGTTGTTTTCCTGCTGCAGATTTTACAGAGGATGCACAGTCATTCATCTCAGATTGGAGATTGTATTTTCACAGCACAAAAGTTCTGCTCAGAGATTTCCAGCCAGAGAAATACATAACAATTTCTGCTTGATTAGGGAGTGGTCCTATCTTTTTTTTCCCTTTCTCCTCTTTCCCATCTCCTTACTGCAGAGCAGCTAATGTTCTGGTCAGAAGTAATAATATGTTAGATCTTGAATGTCAGTAGCCCCAGAGATTCTGACAAGACTATTCATGTGCATTCATACGTCTTAACCAAAGCTGACACTAAAGAGAGCAAGAATTCTCATATTCCTCTTTTTATTGCTGTGAATTAAACCCAAATCTTCTCTTGGAGACCTCTGTGAAAAATGACATATTCCCTGTTGGAAAAAAAGCATTCTAGCAAGAGCTAAACAAAGCAGCTGGACATCAATATGGCACAGGGCAGAGCTCCTGTGGAAACTCTCAGTGCAAATCCAAGCTGTGGTTTACACCACAGCCATGGACACTTACAAGTGCTGGGAGATAAATGCTGCTGGGAAATAAACACTCCTCCAAATTTTACCTCCTCTGGGGGCATTTTTTATTGTCATTTTTTTAATTGGAAATCAAGTGAACTTCTAAATTCTGGCAAATATAGAATGTCCTTATAGGAATACTTGGATTGCAGTAACTTGCTGTAGTTGTTTTCACCCTGGGTGAATATTCTGCTCGACCTGTTACTCTGGACATATTTGACACACACTTGTAGTGTGGTGTACAGCACATGGTTGGGTAATTTTGCAGTGTGTTGGTAAAGCCAAGTGGACAGTTTTTACAGCAGTGATATTTTTAATCTCCTCTTTTAAAATTGTTAGGGTAGTGGTGGCTAATGCAGATGAGGTTGCTCTGGGCATTTTGCCATTCTTAGGTAGTTTAATTTGTTAAAAATTATCTTTCTTCCCACCCAAATCCCCTTGAAACCATTTGGAGAAGAGAAGTGTTGAAGGGTTGCCAATAATAAGTCCTGCTGAGACCTCTGTATCCTCCTGACAGAACTGTCAGTGCCAACTGGAGACTGACTGGCACGAGGTTGAACTCCACACTGCTTGATGTATTTGCTTCACATGGACCAATTACAGTAATTACCACCTCTGTAGTGAAGTTTAAGCACTTGGTCTGCACTTCATACCTCAGGTTGTTGGCAGTGTGTTCAGTCCTATAGTCTCAGTTTTCCTTGAATAATTAAGTAGAAAATAAACACTTGGAAAAATGAGGAGAGAGCTTGAATGAGAAGCAAAGGCTGAGTAATGTCGTTGTTTTTTTCATGTGGCTGTTGTTCAGCTGCATTTCTTTCTGTTTAGTCTCTGTTTTTTTTAGGTTTGTCTCCAGAGATTCACCAGGAGATGTTGTAGTCCACTGACTTTTATATTCAACAGCACAGTGTCTTGTAATGTGAATGAAAAAGCAATATGAGCTCCTACTTTTTGTTCTGTTTTAAAAATAGAAATATTCCTTTCAAAAAATCCTTCTGACTACAGGGGAAAATCAGCCATCCCTTCCTCCTTCCATGTGAGAGGGTAAGGATATAACACCAGGACGAGTGACTAGTGTTAACTGCCCAATTCCTGACAGTTCCATTGCTTTCAGTCTGATGCAACAGGGACCATCTCACCCCTGTTGTCTTTCCAAGAGAGTAGTTAATTTTTAAATTGCATCAGCAGCATTTTTTTTTCAATCAGTAAAGTTTATATTACACAAAGCTAAACCTGAGATTGAGCACAAACTGACTTGCCTGTAGCCTTGCTAATGTGAATTCACTGCACAGTGTAGATACTAAAATTTATATTAAAATTTCTTCGTGCAGTTTCCCTCTAGGGAGAGGAAAAGGGAAGGAAAAGGCTACATGTGACAGATGCTAATTATGCAGCTTAATGCACTTCTGGAAGTTGCAGAGATGAGAACTGTAGAAGAACTTGTCTACAAAACTGAAAGCAGATTTGCAATAACATTTATTCCACAATGTTCTTTTTTTATCTGCCTCCTCCCTATTTTTCAGGAGCCTTTATGTCTCAAAGAGCATGTTCAGTATGCAAAGGGCAAGTGATGTCTCAGGTCCAAAGTTTGCCAAACTGGGATCTGACTCTTCTCCATTGTGTCTTTCTGTTCTGTTGTGCTGGACATGGAATTGGGAGAACTGGTGATTTCCAAGTTCTGTAGCTCAGATAAAAAAAAGAGTATGACTTGAAAATTCTCTAGTTGATGTGTCAGTTCTCTTTCCTCCTTTGTTGATATTTTACTGATTTTTTTATCCTATGTTTAGGTTCACTGGGAAAATTATGTTCATTTGATTGTGCTGGGATACTGTAGAAGGATTTCTTGTGAGGAATATGTAAGGGCTAATGAACCAGATCCTAAAATGCATTTGACAAATAAGCTGAGACCCAGAAGTTGAGTTCCCTGAAACTGAGGTGAGTCAATGCCAAGCCCAGTTGTTAGACACTGGTCCTCTCTTCCAGGCACTGAGCTGTGCTTGTGGAGGCAAAAGGGATGGATTCTTCCAACACTGATGGTTCTATGATTCTATGAAAATTCAGTGTCAGCCCAAAATCAATGGGAACATGCAAGAAAACACCAAACCTACACTGAGACCTCCTACTGGATTTCCATTCCCTCTACCAAATCCCAGGTTCACCAAAAGATTCTTTTTCCTCTTAGAGGTAAACCCACACCAGCTCTTGTGTATTAACACCAAATGCTGCTTGCTTTGATTCCCTCCAAAGCACTGGATTTCTCCTTTGGGAGGTGTGACTTGAGAACATCTCTGTGTGCAGTGAGATAATCCCACTAAGGACATGCAGGAACTTGGGATGGCCTTGGGTCCTGATGGAGCATGATCAGAGCATGGATCCTCCTCACACCACAGCCCTCATCTGCAGCCACCATGGGGAAAACCATCTGTTCCACTTGGAAAGGGGTTTGGATCCACACCCCCTCCCCCAGCTCTGTCCGCAGCTGCCACGAGCAGTGAGGGAATGAATCTCCTGCGGTAAAAATACTCTGGTTCTATTTAGATGAAAAGAAGGATCTTGCTTGCCTACACTGCCAGACAAAAATAGGCTCAGTGTGAGTAAATCTTCAAAGTTTCTCCTGGTGAAAATATCTAGCCTCACTTTTTGTTTTTTGTTTTTTTTTAAACTTATATGATAAGTTTATTTATAGAATGTCCTTCTTTCCTCCTACTCCAGCAAGACATTTGCAGGAGGTTGTGGCTCGTTCAGGAGGCCTGAAATAATTTACAGAGCCTTTGAAACATCATCATGTTGCAGAGCTGTGATGCAACTTGCTGCTGTTGCATGAACATATCGTGTTTTAGTGTGAATGTCACACTAACCAAGACATTCGGGTCTGTCTTTTACTTTAGGTGCTTTACACTTGGTGTTTTCACTTCAACACTTGCAGTCAAAAAATTCTGCATATAGTAACTTAAAATTTTCCATCCTGCATGCAAGCCATTGCACAGCAAATTAATGTGTAATATGAGAAGATTAACAGGATGCATATACTTTCCAAATATCTCTTAAAAATAGCTCTCACTGTCACTGTAGCATCTTAATTCTGAATAATCTCACAGTCCTTCTGCAAGTCTGTGCATATAGTAACAGAGAAACCACCTACTTCATCCTCTCCAACTGCACAATATGGATCTGTGCTTGAAAAAACCTGGAATTTGGAGTAGGGCTCTGCTCTGGCAGAGGATGGCTGTGGGACTAGTGAAAGCATTAATGCCTGCATTAAATATTAATGTCAGCCTTCCCAATACTTGCACATCTTTTTACAAAGGCTTTGAGATCTCTCTCTCTCTAGCCATCAGTGACAGGACTCGAGGGAATGGCCTGAAGTTGTGTCAGGGTAGGTTTAGTTTGGATATCAGGACAAGGTTTATTCCCTGGGGGGTGTTTGGGCACTGGAACAGTGTTAGGTTGGTTATCAGGACCAGGTTCTTCCCCCAAAGGTGTTTGGGCACTGGAACAGTGTTAGGTTGGTTATCAGGACCAGGTTCTTCCCCCAAAGGTGTTTGGGCACTGGAACAGTGTTAGGTTGGTTATCAGGACCAGGTTGTTCCCCCAGAGGTGTTTGGGCACTGAACAGCTCCCAGGGCAGTGCTCACAGCCCCAAGCCTGCCAGAGCTCAGGGAGTGTTTGGACAACACTCTCAGGGTGTGATTGTGAGGGATGTGCAGGGCAGGTTTGGACTCGGTGGGTCCCTTCCAACTCCGAACATCCTGCTATCTTGAGCATGGGATTTGCTTTGCGGTGCAAAGCGCCAGATCTTAGGAACCTCCGGTTAAAACTGGAGACAGAGAGGCAGGGCAAGCGTGATGGGACACTGTATCGCCGGGGACGATTCGCGGGAGCCACTGCAAACCGCAGATTTACCCTCTCTCTCCTAGCCGGGCCTCGAACCCGCGTCCCTTCCCTCCGGAGCGCT